>NW_016107346.1:6991847-7002982 GCF_001604975.1 Cebus imitator | reverse complement strand
GCTTTTGTTTTATTTTCCTTCCTAATTGCCCTGGCTAAAGCTTCTAGTACAATATTGAATAGAAGTGATGAGAGTAGACATCCTTATCTTGTGCCTAATCTTTGAGGGAAAAGCATTCAGTCTTTACCATAAAGTATAGTGTTAATTATGGATTTTTCTTTTTTCTTTCTTTTTTTTGAGATGGAGTCTTGCTCTGTCACCCAAGTGGGAGTGCAGTGGTACAATCTCAGCTCATTGCAACCTCCACCTCCTGGATATACCACCAAGCCCAGCTAATTTTTGTATTTTTAGTAGAGATGGGGCTTCACCATGTTAACCAGGCTGGTCTTGAATTCCTGGCCTCAAGCAGTCTGCCCACCTTTGCCTCCCAAGTGCTGGGCATGAACCATTATGCCAGCCTTTTTCTCTCTTTATTGTTTAATTTTTTAAAATTTAGCAACCTACTCAATAAAATATGGGTTGTTCAAAAATGCCCTTTATCAGGTTGAGGAAGTTGCTTTCTATTCTAACTTTATGGAGTGTTTTGATCATGAAAGGGTGTTTCACTTTGTGTGTGTGTGTGTGTGTGTGTGTGTGTGTGTGTGTGTGTGTGTGTATGTATGTGTATCTGTTTTGGGTTTTGTCCTTTATTCTATATAGCATATTACATCAATTATTTTCTTTTCCTTTCTTTCCTTTTTTCTGTTTGTTTGTTTGTTGTTTTTTGAGACAGAGTCTCGCTGTGTCACCCAGGCTGGAGTGCAGTGGTGTGATCTCGGCTCACTGCGACCTCCGCCTCATGGGTTCAAGCGACTCTCTTGCCTCAGCCTCCTGAGTAGCTAGGATTACAGGTATGCACCAGCATACCCGGCTAATTTTTGTATTTTTAGTAGTGATGGGGTTTCACCATGTTGGTCCAGCTGGTTTCAAAGCAGGGTATATTGGAGAACCTGAAGGAAATCCATTATTTCAGATGCAAGGACAGTGAGGGGGCCTGAGGTACAAGCTAAGGCTGGGGGATGTGGGCTAGAGAGGCTTCTTGGTGGTAATTAATGTCTCAGAGAAGGAAAGGAAAGGGATAATCTTTGGACCAATCCCATCTCTACTCTAAATATAAAAAATTATCTGGACATGGTGGTGCATCCCAGCTACTCAGGAGACTGGGCAAGAGAATCACTTGAATCTATATATAGACAAGGAAACAGGTTAAGTGACTTGTCCAATGTGATACAGCTAAAAAGTGACAGCAGGGGTTCAAACCCATTCTCCTTAACTTCACAAATGAGTATGGTTCTCCAATTCATGCTTCATTCGGCGAACAGAGTGAGTGTTTAAAAATGCAGATTGTAAAGGCCAGGCAAGGTGGCTCATGCCTGTAATTCTAGCACTTTGGGAAGCCAGAGTGGGAAGATGGCTGGCTTGAGCCCAGGAATTCAAGATCAGCTTGGGCAATATAGTGAGACCTTGTCTCTTACAAAAAAAAAAAAAAAAAAATTAGCCAAGTGTGATGTCTCATGCCTGCAGTCCCAACTACTCAGGAAGCTGAGGTGGGAGAATTGCTTGAGCCCAGGAGGTTGAGGCTGCAGTCAGCTATGATCACGCCACTGCACTCCAGCCTGGGCAACAGAGCTTTTATTAAGATATAAATGGAAATATGTGTTTTAAAAATATGATGGATTGATGAATGGGTAGAAATTTGGATAGATGGATAGTTGTATGATGAAGCAAATCATAGTAAAATGTGAACTGGGGAGTCTACGGGGTAGCTCTATGGATGTTTGAAACTTTTCATGTAAAATATTTGGAGAGAAGTGGCTGAATAGAAGAAAAATAAATGAAATTAAATCATAAGAATCTGTAGAGTAATAGAAGAATGGCTGTCTCCTCCTGGTAAACAGGTTTTTATGCACTGTACTTAGAGACTTCTCGTACCTGCAACCCAGGGCATCCTAGACTGTCCAGTAATGAAAAAGAATGTGTATTTATTTATTTATTATTTCAATTTTTTTTTACAGACAAGGTCTTGCTAAGTTGCCCAGGCTGGTCTTGAACTTCTGGCCTCAAGCAATCCTCCCACTTTGGCCTCCCAAAGTGATGGGACTGCAGGTATGAACCACTGAGCCCAGAAAAAAAGGAATATTTAGATTGCATAATTCAATAACTTTTTAAATTTTTTTATTATTTATATTTATTTATTTTTTGAGACAGAGTCTCACTCTGTCACCCAGGCTGGAGGGCAGTGGCACAATCCCAGCTGACTGCAACCTCCGCCTCCCAGGTTCAAGTGATTCTTCTGCTTCAGCCTCCCGAGTAGCTGGGACTGCAGGCGTGCGCCACCACGCCTGGCTAATTTTTTTCTATTTTTAGTAGAGACAGGGTTTCACCATATTGGCCAGGCTGGTCTTGAACTCCTGACCTTGTGATCTGCCCGCCTCGGCCTCCCAAAGTGCTGGGATTATAGGTGTGACCCACTGCACCAGGCCGTGTAATTAAATCACCCATAAGAGAGGAAAATAAGCACTTCTGGAGAAGGAAGTTGAACCACATTGTCAAAAGGTTTGGGACAAAGGATAATCATTCCATCTGCTTGGATCAGACCACAAGAAGGGTTTAATCTGCCTCCATTGCTTGTTTTCTACTTCTGTACAAATGCATTGAATCCCAAATAATGTATTTTATATGCACAAATACTTTTTTTTTTTTTTTTTTTAGTAGAGGCGGGGTTTCACCATGTTGGCCAGGCTCGTCTCAAACACCTGACCTCAGGCAATCCACCTGCCTGGCCTCCCAAAGTGCTGGGATTATAGGTGTCAGCCACTGCACCTGGCCATTTTTTTTTTTTAATTGAGACAGAGTCTTGCTCTGTCATCCAGGCTGGAATGCAGTGGCGCAATCTCAGCTCAGTGCAACCTCTGCCTCCCAGGTTCAAGTGATTCTCCTGCCTCAGCCTCCCAAGTAACTGGGACTACAGGTGTGTACCACGGCGCCCAGCTAATTTTTTATTTTTTATTTTTAGTGGAGACCGGGTTTAACCACCTTGGCCAGGCTGGTCTCAAACTCCTGACCTCATGTAATCCACCCACTTTGGGCTCCCAAAGTGCTGGGATTACAGGCATGAGCCTCCGCGCCTGGTCGACATGTCTTCTTTTTGTGGTCCAGTTCCCAGCTCGTGAGGTATTTGGTATTTAAGTTATTCTGAAAACAAAGAAAAGATAGGTATCACATCAATGTGCTATTTGTTTTCAAAAAGGATTCCATTCATTTCATATCACTGATGATACCCTCAGTTGATGGTGGATTTCAAGGCGCCTTTGCAGGCAGGCAGGATATGCCAGCATCATTCACTGACCTGTTTGTTCCCTTCCAGAAACCTCCAGAGCAGAATGTTAGGTAACTTGAAGGGAGAAGGGGGAGACAAAGTTGCCTGGTGCAGAGCTGTTTGCTGAAGCTTCAGGCTTGGTTGGCTAATACAGAACCTGTGAAAAGACAGGATGTTCTTGCTTCTTTAGGAAGCTTGATCACTCCACTCCTTTCAGGAGCAATCAGCTGATAGCTTGGCTTACTCTTGGCCTCAGCGAATGTGCACAACAGCATGTGACTGGGTGTCCTCAAACAAAAAGGTCTTGCCAGGTCTCACTGTTGATTTGTTTTTATACAGTTCCTATCTTTGCCTAATCACATGGTAGTTTAGGCTACAGCACTGGGGCTCTGCAGACACAAGAGACTGGAAGGCCACTGTGATACCACAACAGTCAATCTGAAAACTGAGAAGGCTACTGAATGACTAAGGGGCAGGTAGTGTGTATAGTTCATATATGCTGGACAGAAGGGTAATGAATGTCCCAGGTGAGATGGAGCAGGACAGCATGAGATTTCATCACAATACACAGAATGGTGCACAATTTAAAACTTATCAATTGTTTATTTCTGGAGTTTTCTATTTAATATTTTTGAATCATGGTTGAGTGAGATTAACTGAAACTGCAGAGAGCAAAGTCGCAGATAAGGGGGGATTACTGTCAGTCATTCTGATTTCACTGTTGTTTGACCTTTAAAATTATTGGCTGGGCGTGGTGGCTCACACCTGTAATCCCAGCACTTTGGGAGGCCAAGGCAGGTGGATCACGAGATCAGGAGATCGAGACCAGCCTGACCAACATGGTGAAACCCCTTCTGTGCTAAAAATACAAAAATTAGTCAGGCATGGTGGTGGGTGCCTGCAATCCCAGCTACTTGGGAGGCTTAGGCAGGAGAATTGTTCGAACCTGGGAGGCGGAGGCTGCAGTGAGCCGAGATCACGCCACTGTATTCCAGCCTGGCAACAGAGCGAGACTCTGTCTCAAAAATAAATAAATAAATAAATAAATAAATAAATAAATAAATAAATTGGGTGGGTACAGTGGCTCATGCCCATAATCCCAGCACTTTGGGAGGCTGAGATGGGAGGATTGCTTGAGCCCAGGAGTTCAAGACCAGCCTGGGCAACATGGTGAGACCCGATCTCTACAAAAAAAAACAATAAAAGTAAAAAACAAATAAAATGATTCAAGCTCTGGCTCTAATGAAGGATCCTGCTATGTGATGCCTTTTGTATTGCACTGTTCTATTTCTTCCATGGCAGGACTATGGCAGCTAAGGACGCCACTTCAGGCAGCCTGTCAGAGGAGAGCAGTGCTTTGGACCTGCCATCTGCGTGTGACATAAGAGATTATGTCCTGCAGAGACCCAACCAAGACACCAACAGTGAGGCTTTCAGTTCTGTGGAATTCCATTCTTTTCCTTGCTCTTCTGATGTGGATCCAGGTAATAAGCAGAGTTTAAAACTAACTTAAAAACAACCAGCAAATATACGGGTGTGTAATAGTTTGTTTCTCTCTCTTCCAATAGCAGATCTCTGAGAATGCTTCATTGTCTTAGGCAGAAAAACATCTTCCCTAAGCAAAGCTGTCAGGAGGGACTTCAAAGGACAGCTTCCCTGGCACAGCAATGACAGGGAGCTGTTTCCTGGATCTTTTCTTTGTTGTTGCTGTTAATCTCAGGTCCTTTTCTAATCTCCCCAGAACGAATTCAGAAGCAGGGGAATATTTGATTCAACAAAGACAGAGTGGAATTATTTTTTTGTTTTGTTCTTTTAAAACTTCAGAAAATAGCAATGTGAGCCTGTTATGTGTGATGAGTAATAAAAATAGAGCCTTTAGCATTCCTTTTATGCAGTGTGCTCTGGACTTAAGTAACAACCTTTCTACAAGGTTTTCTGACTAGATTGCCAAAGCATCTATTATTTAAGCCTAATGATAATTCCCTGATATAGGTAGTGACCGTCTTTAGTGGTAAAGTCCTCTCTTTCATGTTTCATGAAAATTAACATGTTTCGATGTTAATTACTTGATCTGAGTCTGCAGGTCCACAGGCCTGGATTTATTTATTTATACATTTATTTCTTGTTAGTTTGGGATCCCTGGGTTTATCACACAGACCTGGATTTAAAGTTCAGCTCTGCCACTTACTGACTGTGTGACTTGGGGCGTGTTCCTTAACTCCTCTGAGCTCCAGAATCATCTACAAAATGGTGATCAGGCCAGGCGCGGTGGCACATGCCTGTAGTCCCAGCTACTAGGGGGGCTGAGGTGGGAGGATCGCTTGAGTCCAGGAGTTCTGGGCTGTAGTACACTATGCCAATCGGGTGTCCACACTAAGTTTGGCATCAATATGGTGACCTCTCAGGAGCAGGGGACCACCAGGCTACCTAAGGAGGGTGAACTGGCCCAGGTCGGAAACGGAGCAGGTCAAAACTCCCATGCTGATCAGTAGTGGGATCGCGCCTGTGAATAGCCGCTGCACTCCAGCCTGGGCAACATAGCGAGACCCTGTCTCTAAAAAAAAAAAGAAAAAAAGTTAAAAGCAAATGGCGATCAGAATGCTTGCCCCACCCATCAGGTTTAACGTATAGTAAACCTGTAAGGTACTTAACATGGTGTCTGCCATCTATGGGTGCTCAGTCAATGTTGTTATTAACATTGAGAAATCCAAGTGGCCAGGTGTGCTGGCTCACGCCTGTAATCCTAACACTTTGGGAGGTCTAGGTGGGTGGATCACCTCAGGTCAGGAGTTTGAGACCAGCCTGACCAACACGGCGAAACCCCATTTGTACTACAAAAATTAGCCAGGTGTAATGGCGTATGCCTGTAGTCCCAGCAACTCTGGAGGCTGAGGCAAGAGAATCACTTGAACCCGGGAGGCAGAGGTTGTAGTGAGCTGAGATCACGCCACTTCACTCCAGCCTAAGCAAAAGAGCGAAACTCTTGTCTTAAAAACAAACAAACAAAAAACCCCAAAGAAATCCAAATATATATTTTTAGAAAGAACTCACTTGGCACTAAGAAAATGTAGGCTTTAATGATGATGAATTCAGTGATGACTGTAGGTAGGACATGTAACTGTCATTGCCTTCAAGAATTCTATGGAGAAATATATTTAAACTCCTTTGGGATTCTCTTCTAATTTTCAGGACGTAATCAGGATCAGCAAGCCTCCCGTTTAATTTAGTACCTGACTGTGTTAGTCCATTCTCCCACTGCTATAAAGAGACACCTGAGGATGGGTAATTTATAGAGAAAAGAGGTTTAATTGGCTCATAGTTCTGTGGGCTGTACAGGAAGCATGGCACCTTCTGCTGGGCTTCAGTCAGGGCGGAAGAGGAAGGGGAAGCCAGCACTTCACATGGCTGGAGCAGGAAGAAGAGAAGGGGAAAGTGCTACACACGTTTAAACAACCAGATCTCATAAGAACTTAGCACCAAGGGGATGGTGCGATCAACCATTCAGGAGAAACTGCCCCATGAACGGCTCACGCCTGTAATCTGGCATGTTTTGAGGCTGAGGCAGGAGGATCCCTTGAGTTCAGGAGTTATGAGACCAGCCTGGGCAACATGGCAAAACCCTGTGTCTACTAAAAAAATTTTAAAAATTAGCCAGGTATGGTGTTACGCACCTGTGATTCCAGCTACTCTGGATGTTGAGGTGGGAGAATCACTTGAGCTCAGGAGGTGGAGGTTGCAGTAAGCCATGATTATGCCATTGCGCTCCAGTCTGGGTGACAGAGCAAGACCCTGCCTTAAAATAAAGGGCAAGGGGGACCAGATCACCACAGCTTCCCAACAACTGAGAATGGTATCTTTCAGCCATGACAGGAGCAGGGAATCAGGACACCAGAATCAAATGGAAGCCCAGACATTGTGTTATTTAATAACATCATCTCTAATAGTTCACCCTAAGCAGAAATAAACGTGCTCAGGTGTATCTACCACAAAGAGAACTTCACTCTGACATCGCTAGGAGACTTTTACATAGCATGGAAGGCTGTTGATTTTTCTGTAAACATTCCAGAGCTATATTTTGTGAGAAATTGTCTACAAAAGTCAATTTGGAGGCTGAGTGTGATGGCTTATGCCTGTAATCCCAGTACATTGGGAGGTCAAGGCAGGTGTATTGCTTGAGGCCAGAAGTTCAAGGCCAGCCTGAGCAACATGGTGAAACCTCATCTCTACTAAAAATACAAAAATTAGCCAGGCATGGTGGTAGGCGCCTGTAAGCCCAACTACTAGGGAGGCTGAGGCACAAGAATCACTTGGACCCGGGAGGTGGAGGCTGCAGTGATCCAAGATCACACTACTGCACTCCATTCTGGGTGACAGAGCGAGACTCCATCTCAAAAAAAGAAAAGTCAGTTAGGAGAAGTTATGATTGGTAATCTGGCCGTTACCAAGCAACGAACTTGAGGTGACAGCCTTAAACTCTGAAGGAGGTCACTGCCCTAACAACCCAACCTGATTTACTCCCACCTGACCATTTTCCACCTCAAGTTTCAGAATTGTCCAGGGGGCTGGGTTTTTTATTTATAAGTTGAGTCCATTTTCTTTCCTTGCCTTTTGTTCATAGGTAGCTGTAGTTATGGGTTAGCTGTAGTTGTGGGTTCTCCCCCCTCAGCCCTTCAGCAGGCTTTTGCTGACATTTTAATCTAATTCTGATAACTCTGAATCTATTGTTTGCTCAGAGTCATGCCCACCTTAACAATGATCTCTATTGGGGTACTGATAGCCACCATTCTATCTCAGATTCTTAACACCTCCAGTTCCCCAGCCAGATTGATGTTCTCGGTTTGCATACTTGCTGTTATGTGTTGTGAGGAAGTTGATCTTCCAGAGATTGGTAAATTTAGCCAAGGTTTCCAGTTGGAAAGTCATTTAGGGTGACTCTGCATTGGTCTCTGCCCATCCTGTGAGGCACACACTGTTGGCTACCTTCATATAGCTTGTGCTTGGCTCAAAATAGAGTTGAATTGGCAGAGTATGGCAGGTTGCTTACTTCTGAATGGGAGTCTAAGGGTGAACTTGGGACCTGGCTCCCCCGGCTACTGGGTGAAATAGAGCCAAGCTTTGATCATTAGGATTCATTAACTTGGTATAGTTTTTACAATTTCTTTTTTTCTTTTTCTTTCTTTTTTTTTTTGGAAACAGAGTCTTGCTCCGTCACCCACGCTGGAGTGCAGTGGTCTGATCTCAACACACTCCAACCTCTGCTTCCCAGGCTCAAGCAATTCTCCTGCCTCAGCCTTTTTAGTAGCTGGGATTACAGGTGTATACCACCATGCCTGGCTAATTTTTGTATTTTGAGTAGAGACAGGGTTTGCCATGTTCGCCAGGCTGGTCTCAAACTCCTGGCCTCAAATGATCTGCCCACTTCAGCCTCCCAAAATGCTGAATCACAGGCGTGAGCCACCACACCCAGCTTGACCATAAGGGTTCAGTCATATCATCCCTGTTGTCAGACTCTTCAGTCAAAATCCAGACACACAGTTGGCAAGGAGCTGGGGCTCACACTGGAAGAGTGGCATAGCCTGGTGGCACAGAACAGCCTGGCAATAGGCACGCTGGAGAAAATACTCAGAAATCCAGGCAGGTGGCAGACAGTATGCAGGCAACTTCTCAGTGGGCAGCAAGATCCCAGCTTCCAGGTTGGAGTCAGCGTCACAGTTCTAACCCCTGGAAGAGTAGTAGGCCAAGGAAGGGTGACCTTATTTTAGGAGGCAGCAGGGACCGCTGCAGAACCCAGTTACGAGAACATGGGCCCAGGCTTAAGCTTAACTTGTGTAAAGCATTCCCAATTTCACTTTGCAGCTGCCTCTGGCTATGGACCTATCGTTGCCCTGCTTTTCCCAGCCAGGCTTTTTGAAGGGGCTGCCTGCCTTCCTCCTCCTCATTTCTTCATCTCAGGATTGCTCCTCATCCCCGGGCATGTAGCCTCTACCTCCATCCCCCTCCGGACTAAGCCTGTCCTTGCTCAGATGCCGGTGATCTTCCATAGGAGCCAAACTGGAGGGACACTTCTCTGACCTTACACTTTGTGTCCAACTGCCATATCACTGTTCATGCCCTAGAGGAATGAATTGGTAGCAAGGACATGAGACTTAGCACTTTTAAGAAAACTCAAAAGCCTTAGTCATTCCAGTGTGAGTATGCAAAGACGGGTAAAACTAGTCTATATGTATCTAATAAAGACAAAGTCCATCTGGCCTGAAGTTCCCACCCGGCCACTCGTCATGCAATGCTGGTAAAATAAACAACTTTTCACATAAGGCAGGTGCAAGATTATGACATCCTCCCCTCAGCCCTTCCTAGTGAGATATGAGGGAAGGCCTGCTGCTGCCAAATAGGTCTTCCTGAGGGTGGGTGTGGAGGCTCATGCCTGTAATCCCAGCACTTTGGGAGGCCACGGTGGGAGGATTGCTTGAGCCCAGGAGTTCGAGGCTATAGTGAGCTGTGATCTACCACTGTACCCTAGCCTGGGGGACAGAGTAAGACCCTATCTCTAAAGAAAGAAAAAAATAGAATGTTCCTGGTATACTTTTTCCATAACATTCTTCTGTACAGGTCTCTTTGAGAAGTCATTTTACACTACTTTTTTTTGGTAGACTGAGCTTTGCTCTGTTGCCCCTGGCTGGAGTGCAGTGGTGCAATCTTGGCTCACTACAACCTCCACCTCCTGGGTTCAAGTGAGTCTCCTGCCTCCGCCTCCTGAGTAGCTGGGATTACAGGCACCCACCACCATATCCAGCCAATTTTTATATTTTTGGTAGAGATAGGGTTTCACCATGTTGGCCAGGCTAGTCTTGAACTCCTGACCTCAAGTGATCTGCCCACCTTGGCCTCCCAAAGTGTTGGCATAATAGGCGTGAGCCACCACGCCCAGCCAATCTTACACTACTTCTTTCCTGCCAGCTCCAATCAAAAAGCTCCTCTGCCTTGTTTTCAGGACTCTGTGTAATCTGCTGCCTGGAATATTTGTTCAAAATATTTAACAACCAATAGAGCAGTACTGCAATATTTCAACAACTGGCATGGTTGTACAGGTGCACATGAGCTGAAGTGAGGCTCCTGCTGCTGTCCAGCTACACATGAACACAGGCCTGCCCGCCGTGTTGGGCTTCCTTTTAGGCTGAACCAACCCTTACTGCCTTAGCTGCATGGTTCTCCTCTCTGGTATGCGCCCCCTCCTCCCTGGTCAACTCCAGTCCACTCCAGGGACACTGAGTTGAATCCATTAATTAGTCCCAGGTACAGACTTGTTGCTGGACTTGAACTCCCTGCCCGTTAGATACTTGTTTCCTTTCCCCTTTGCTGTTTGGCTCAAGGGAAGCACAGAGAATACAGAATGGAACAGCTGAGTTAAGAAGCAGATGATCTTGGTTAAACCTCTCAAAGCAAGGTCACAAAGGTCACCAGCAGGCCCAGTCCCGTGTGTACTTCCATAGCTGGATAAACTCTGGGTAGTTCATGTGGCGTATCTCACCTTGCCCTGCGAAACCTTTGTCCTGGAGAGCATCCAAGGTGCTTTCTAATACAGGAGAAGGAGTTTCTCTGAAGTCATTGTTAGACATTATAATACAGATGTAGGAAATCTCAGCCCTTTCCTCAAACTTGAACTTCTGCCTAAGAGCAGTGTTGGGGAAACTGGCTTTGTGTATACAGCAAATCGAATGTTAAAACACAATGAGTCTTTGATGATTAAAGGCCCTAGCTGGCAGGCAGCTATAAGTCTAAAGTAAATAGTGGTTTAATGTACCTTTCGTCTTATTCTGGGAATTTTTTTTTTTTTTTT
>NW_016107346.1:6989742-6991595 GCF_001604975.1 Cebus imitator | reverse complement strand
CCTCGGCCTCCCAAAGTGCTGGGATTACAGGCTTGAGCCACCGCGCCCGGCCTGGGAATTCTTGTTCTGGGAATCTGTCAGCATCCCAGTCTTCAAAGGCCACTTTATAACTTGTGTATTTAGGCATTTCATCCAAGGAATTTAGTATTTAAGAGTTAAAAAAAAATGTTTGTGGTTTTCCTCTCTGTAATTCATATTTCTTTGTAATTCTATAAAATTTTATTTCCAAAAGGCATAAATTATAAGCTCTTAGATCAAAAATCTCAAAATAAAATTTATATACTAGTTGTAGAATTCTTGATTTGTTGTTGCTGTAGTTTTAAAATAGGAGTCAGGATATATTTTAGATAGATATAATGCTAAAGGTATTTTATAGGTGCATTAAGTGATATCCAACCTAGTGGTTAATACCCAGCCACTGGACTGGACCTAAGATATGGAGAGGAAGGGAAAGAAGGGAGCCATAGTTATTGAACCAACTCTCTGAGAAATGACTGAGGACACAATTGGGCACTTTTTATAGGGATACCAAGTGGATGGGTTTTATTTGGAAGGTTTGAGTATTCTGTATGGCAGTGTTTCTCTGCTTTTGTTGCCTCTTCCTAGATTGAGTTTTTGTTTGTTTTTTTGTTTTTAAGACGGGGTTTCACCTTGTTGGACAGGCTGGTCTTGAACTCCCAAACTCAGGTGATCCACCTGCCTTGGCCTCCAAAGTGCTTGGATTACAGGCGTGAGCCACCACGCCCGGCCTTGTTTGTTTGTTTTTTGAGACAGAGTCTCACCCATCGCCCAGGCTGGAGTGCAGTGGCACGATCTTGGCTCACCGCAACCTCTGCCTCCCAGGTTCAAGCGATTCTCCTGCTTCAGCCTCCCGAGTAGCTGGGACTACAGATGCCCACCACCACGCCTGGCTAATTTTTGTATTTTTAGTAGAGACAGGGTTTTGCCATGTTAGCCAGGCTAGTCTCAAACTCCTGACCTCAAGTGATCCACCCTCCTTGGCCTCCCAAAGGGCTGGGATTGCAGGCAAGAGCCATTGTGCCCAGCCTCCTGGATTCAGTTATGCAGATTCAACTGTCTAGACTGAATTTTTGGCGCTAAAATTGGATTTTGAGCTCTTCGCATGCTGCTGTTAGAGGGCCGCAGTGTATTTTAATTGTATGGCCTGAGTGGTGAAGGATAAGCCATAAGCATATATGACTAAGGCTCACAGATTTAGAGAAGCTTACAGTCTCTGAGCCAGTGGTTCCATACAGCTCTTTAGGAACTACAAGTTTGGGACTGAGTGGGGCCCTGGATGCTCTACCTTATGCATCCAAGCAAGCATTCATCCAAAGAAAGGGTGCCAGGACCAGGAGGAGTTTGGAAACCACTAAGTGGCCGGACATGGTGACTCACGCCTGTAATCCCAACACTTTGGGAGGCTGAGGCAGGTGGATCATATGAGGCCAGGAGTTTGAGACCAGCCTGGCCAACATGGTGTAACACAGTCTCTACTAAAAATATAAAAATTAGCCAGGTGTGGTGGTGTAAGCCTGTAATTCCAGCTACTCAGGAGGCTGAGGCAGGAGAATCCCTTGAATCCAGGAGGCAGAGGTTGCAGTGAGCTGAGATTGCACCGCTTCACTCCAGCCTAGGCAGCAAAGCAAGACTGTCTCAAAAAAAAAAAGAAAAGAAAACCACTGAGCTCAGCTAATCCTCTCATTTTCCACATGGGGAAGTTGAATCCCAGGATAATGAAGAAAATCATCTGGCAACTCCTATTTTCTGGGTGGAACTTCTCTATCCCTTCTTTAAAAATAAAAATATATAGTTCTCTATAACTTTCTATATATACTGCTGATTTATGTATC
>NW_016107346.1:6986962-6989517 GCF_001604975.1 Cebus imitator | reverse complement strand
TAGAGACGGGGTTTCACCATGTTGACCAGGATGGTCTCGATCTCTTGACCTCGTGATCCACCCGCCTCGGCCTCCCAAAGTGCTGGGATTACAGGCTTGAGCCACCGCGCCCGGCCTGATAATAGGATGATTTTTAAAAGCTCAAGAATGCTCTTTGCCACCTGTGACATCTCTGGTTGTTCCTCACTTTTAAGTTTCAAGGGCACGTGCTATTGGGGAAGAGGCTTATTTACTTCTCTGTACTTTGCCTGTAGTCACAGTTTTAAAAAGAAATCCCAACTGAGTTGGAAAACTGGCTGGGTTCCTGTCTCAAGCCACACCTCCAGGGCACTTATCTGCCAAGTCCAGGTGCACAGCAGTGTGACCTCATGTTCTGGCCTGATAGCTCCCCTGAAGGGCTTTTCCAAGTAAGTGTTCATCTCAGCTGTGTCTTCCTAAAATACAAGAAAAGAACTCGATTACAATAGTCAAACAGACACCATCACTAGCTTCATTCATTGTTATATGTTTATAAGATAAAGACTGAACACAAGGGAAGACCAAAGGTTGGATGGTTTTTCCATTTGTTGTGCACTTAAATTTCAGGCACTGTGCTATGGATTTTACACGTGGTGTTCTTTTGATTCTCACAGCCACTCCAAGAAGTAAATCCTACAATGATCTCCGTGTTACCCATGAGGAAACAGAGCTTTAGAGAGTCTAGTTTCATATTAATGTTACCCATAGATTGGTGGAAAGCTGAGACACAAACCTGGGTCAGGTTGACTGCAAAGGCAGAACTTTAAAGAAATACAAACATCAAGGTATGATTTACATACTATGCATTAAGTATTAAGCTTTAAATATTTGCAGTTACTTTTTTTTTTTTTTTTTGAGAGGGAGTTTCGCTCTGTAGCCCAAGCTGGAGTGCAGTGGCATGATCTCTGCTCACTGCAACCTCTGCCTCCCGGATTCAAGTGATTCTCCTGCTTCAGCCTCCCAACTAGCTGGGACTACAGGCGTGCGCCATCATGCCCAGCTAATTTTTTGTATTTTTAGTAGAGACAGGGTTTCACCGTGTTAGCCAGGATGGTCTTAATCTCCTGACCTCATGATCCACTCCCCTAGTCCTCCCAGAGTGCTGGGATTACAAGCGTGAGCCACCGTGCCCGTTCTGCAGTTACTTCTTTAGGTCTGTGCTAGCATCTTTCTAGTAACTCATTAACTCATTATCTTCAAGCCAGTATTAGTACCCTGTCAGGGCGACTGTGACTCCTGGTCCATTGGACCAGCACTGTGTCCACTGTCCACAGAGCTCTCCTTTCCATTTCTCCCATCTTCCTGTTGTGGAAGAAGCTCAGACCACCTGTGCACTAATTGGAGAGAAGGTTGGGGCTCAGAAAGCAATACCCAAAATGAAGGTCTCTGCAGCAGCCTCAGAAGCAAAAGTTTCCCTTTGACTTTTATCTCCCCACTTGCCTCTCAATCTCGTTCTCTACCCATGGCCAACCATTAAAGCTAGAATCCCTCTTCCCAAAGGCGGGTCATAGAAACCAGAACCCCCTTTCTCCAAAGCCAGCCGTAGAACCTAAAAACATTACTCTAATTTTCCCTCTGCCTTTCTGGGTAAAACTTGGTCATAAAGAAATTATCTGGCTGGGTGCAGTGGCTCACCCTTGTGATCCCAGCACTTTAGGAAGCCGAGATGGGATGTTCACTTGAAGCCAGGTGTTCAAGACCAGCCTAGCCAACATAGCAAGACCCCGTTTCTACAAATAAAATAAATTAACTGGGCATGGTAGCATGCACCTGCAGTCCCAGGTACTTAGGAGGCTGAGGTGGGAGGATTGCTTGAGCCCAGGAGGTTGGGGCTATGGTAAGCTACAGTCGTGCCACTGCACTTTAACGTGGGTAACCAAATGAGACCGCATCTCTGTTAAATTTTAAAAACAAAATGAAATAAAACTTATCTGACCTACCTTGTTTGACTATAGGCCGTAAGACCCCCATTCCAGAGAGGGCCCCGTCTCACACCCAGAGGGAAGGAGTGCTGCTCAGAGAGGCCAAGAAGGATCTAGACAGACAGGCCTTGCTGGGCTCCCCACTGAATCTATTAACACTAGAGCTTACCTTTTTTGTTCAATCATATTTCTACACTTTGATGATGTAGAGGGATCTCCTTTACCAGTGACCCCTGCTGCCCTAGTGAATGTGGGCAGGGGAGGGGAATCTCTGGCCCAGGAAGACAAAGAGGCTTTTTGGGCCAGATCATTTGTTGAATTGGCAGGATCCTCTCCTGTGTGCCTGATGGCCACACTGCGATTTCTGGCCAAGATGGTGAAACCCCATCTCTACTAAAGATACAAAAGTTAGCTGGGCGTGGTGTCGGGCGCCTGTAATCCCAGCAAAGTCCATAGTTTGTTGAACCAAAGCATAAAAATGGATAATGTCAGGCTGGGCATGGTGGCTCTTGCCAGTAATTACAGCCGTTTGGGATGCGAGGCGGTTGGATCACCTGAGTTCAGGAGTTCGAGACCAGCCTGACCAATACGGTGAAACCCCGTGTCTACTAAAAA
>NW_016107346.1:6980856-6986746 GCF_001604975.1 Cebus imitator | reverse complement strand
AAAAAAAAAAAAAAAAAAGGGACAATTTTTCCTGTATCTTTGGTCTTTGGGTCTTCATTCTGAAGCCTCCAGTGTATACACATTAAATAGATTTGTATGCCTTTCTTCCGTCCATCAGTCTGTCTCATGTCAGTGATTTTCAGCAAACCTCCAGGGGGCCAAGGGCCTGGGTTAAATTTCTCATACCAGGTAGGGTCCGGCTTCTTATGTGAAAACAGGTCAGGAATTTTAACTCCCTTTGCTGGAATAAATGAAGCCCATGATCACTTTTTCTACCCAGAAGAAATGTTCTCATCTGGTGCCAGAACTCTTATTCTTGGCTCTTTGTCCTTGAAGTTGCTGTTTGCTGAGTGGCTGCCCTTGGCCAACCTTTTAGCTCCCTGGAGTTTTTGATACATGGCTTTCGGTAACGTGCTTGAAGTTAGAAACCCCCAGCTTATTAGAACATAACTTATAAGGGTAAAGGCTTTCATGTTAATTCCTGGGTCCCCCATGTTTGACTGGCTGGGTTCATGTTTTGCGCTCTGCCTAGCTAATCATGCAATGCCTGCAGCTGCTGCCTGCTGCACCTAGACCCTGGTGTGAGTAGAGAATAAGGGTCAGTCAGTGCCTGGCACATGGTAGCTGCTCAATAAGGACTGGTGAATGAATAAATGAAAAACACATATAAGTGAAACTTGATAAGGTTTAAAAACAGAGATCGAGTATTTATCACAGTGCCTTGCTCATCAATTTGAAACATTTTCATAAAATTTAAAGCCGCGTGTGATCTGGGTAGGATAATATAATACCATTTCTAAGTTTAAATGCATATATTATTACATAAGCCCTGCAGATTTGTTTAACTCTTGATTGGAAAGTCAACTAGTCTCTCTTAGAAGCCCCTGGCTTTTTTTCCTTGAAAAGAAAACAGTAGAGAAATGAACAGCTGTAAGGAGATACAATGCTACTGAGAACAGAATCTTATTCCTGTGTTTTCCTGTCATTAAGAAAGCATGTTCCAAGTGGATTTGGAGTTGTTTCTTTTTCTTTTTTCTTTCTTTTTTTGAGAAGGAGTCTCGTACTGTCTTTCAGGCTAGAGTGCAATGGTGTGATCTCAGCTCACTGCAACTTTAACCTCCCCGTTCAAGAGATTCTCCTGCCTCAGCCTCCATAGTAGCCGGGACTGTGGGCGCATGCCCCCATGCCCAGCTAATTTTTTGTATTTATAGTAGAGACAGGGTTTCAGCATGTTAGCCGGGATGGTCTCAATCTCTTGACCTTGTGATTGGCCTACCTCAGCCTCCCAAAGTGCTGGGATTACAGGCGTGAGCCACCGCACCTGGCCTGGAGTTGTTTCTTTTTCTAGCAAATATTTCTGTAATAACTGTGCATGCAATTACGGCTTTACGGGTGCCCCTAAATTGCTTTCAAAGCTATTTTCTTAAGAAAATTGTATTCCATATTTTAAGCATTGTGAGGCTTCTTTCTTTCTTAAAAATAATACAGTTGAGGGACAAATCTGAATAAATTATAAAAAACAAACAGATATGTACCCTCCCATTTCTTCGTAATATAATTTTCTTTTACAAAGAACTCTTGGAAAATATTAGGGAATATTAAGCACAGTATAAAGAAGATGAGGAAGTGACCCACGGACCAACATCGTTTTACAAGTAGAGTTTAAGGAAAAATTGGTTAAAATAACACTGCATGTTTTTAGCCAATACCGAGGGAACTGCTCTGAATCTAGGCTGGGAGATGGGCCTGGCAATTTCTTGCTTTCAGGCAGTGTGTGAGTCTACTGCCCTCTGCTGGCTACTTTTTGCACTTTCCTGAGCCTTACTGAGAAAAAGAATTGAAATGTGGCAGATGTGTGTGAAACCTTCCTGGTTTATTCTTTGCAGATTTCTGGGCCTACCCGATGTAGAATTAAAAGTTCTCAGAGATTATTTTACTCAATTAAAATCCAAGAAGGTAATTTCTCTTAAGGTCACCACTGTTAGATATAGTCATTGCACGTGCATTATATAATTTGAGATCTTTTTTCATTTATCCTGCTGGGTTGATTTCAGGCTAGAATACAAATATGAATAATGATGTCTCATTTTCTGGGCTAAGTGGCTTACACCTGTAGTCCCAGCACTTTGGGAGGCTGAGGGAGGCGAATCGCTTGAGATCAGGAGTTCAAGACCAGCTTGGCCAACATGGTAAAACCCCTGTCTTTACTAAAAATTAAAAAAAAAAAAAAAAAAAAGAAAAGAAAAATAGCTGGGTGTAGTAGTGCGCACCTGTAATCTTAGCTACTCGGGAGGCTGAGGCACAAGATTCGCTTGAACCTGGGCGGTGAAGGTTGCTGTGAGCTGAGATCACGCCACTGTACTCCAGCTGGGAGACAGAGTAAGACTGTCTCAAAAAAAAAAAAAAAAGTGATGTCTGATTTTTCTTTATACATTTGCCAATAAAAGTTGTGCTTTTTTTTTTTTTGGCAAAGAGAAGACAAAAAGATTTAAATTTTACTTTTTTGATGAAATTATATTACCTTAAAGGGTAATTGACTGGGTAATTGATTATACCTGTAATCCCAGCACTTTGGAAGGCCAAGTCGGGCAGATCACTTAAGGTCAGGAGTTTGAAACCAGCCTGGCCCACGTGGTGAAACCCCATCTCTACTAAAAATACAAAAATTCCAGGCGTGGTGGCTGGCGCTTATAATCCCAGCTACTAGGGAGGCTGAGGCCGGAGAATCACTGGAACTCAGGAGGCAGAGTTAGAGTTAGGTCGTAGTGAGCTGAGATCACGCCATTGCACTCTATCCTGGGCAACGAGAGCAAAACTCCATCTCAAAAAAAAAGGGTAATCCCAAAATTGAAAAAAACAAAAAACAAAAACTTTTGGGACTTCTAATCTAATAAGGTGGCATGGAACTATTTCTGCTTGCTCTTTCCTGCTAAACAACTATGAACCATGAAAATACAAGAGGCAACCAAAGAAGAACTCGGAAATTTAATGAGAGGGTGAACTGGTTTGGGGCCCCAGGACTGGAGGAACAATATGGCTTCCAAGTGTCTTCTGTCCTGGGCAAGAGGGTAAGACTCCACCTGGCAAAAAAAAAAAAAAAATAGGCTGTATAAGTTTCATAACTACACAGAACAAATAGAAGTGAACAAGCTAATTACAGAAAATACCAGCTGTTCAGGGAAGAGCAGGAATCTACTTATTTCTCCATGTCAGAATTCTCTATGTAAAGATTAGCTGTTGAAGCTATTACATTTCAGGTGATGCTAGAAATCATTACTTAAGGAATAGAAAGTAGAATCTTGTTATACATTCACTGAAGCAAAAGAGCAATAATCTAAATTTTAACCAGATCTTAGAGGGAACATTTTCATAGCTGTTTATTACAAGACCTCAGGTTTTTTTTCAAACTGTGAGTACTCTCAAAATTATCTAAAGTTAAAATATTTTTTCATTGAACTGTTGGCCATAATTATTAATATTATTAATATATTACTATAAAAAGGCATAGAGAAATAATCGTAATAAGAAACAAATAATGGCTAAACTATGATTTGAGTTGCCCCTCTAGAGTTTTTTCTTTTGTGGTATATATGAAAGGTACCCTATGGTTTTCCACTACCTTATCTCTGCTTTAAAACTCATAGCTAATTCCCTAAATTTGAACTGGAAACATTTGCAAGGTGAGTTAGAAAAGGGAAGATGAGGCCAGGTGCGGTGGCTTACACCTGTAATCCCAGCACTTTAGGAGGCTAAGGCAGGTAGATTACTTGAGTCTAGGAGTTTGAGACCAGCCTGGGCAACACTGAGAAACCCCGTCTCTACAAAAAAAATAAGAAAAATTAGCCAGGCAGAGTGGCGTGTGCATGTAGTGCCAGCTACGCTGGAGGCTGAGCTGGGAGGATCACTTAAGCCCAAGAGACGGAGGCTGCAGTGAGCTGCAATTGTGCCACTGTACTCCAGCCTGGGCAACAGGACAAGACCCCGTCTCAAGAAAAAAAAAAGGTGGGGAGGTGAGTTAAAGGATACTTGGCTGCAGTCTTACAGTCTACAGTTTTAGACTCTAAATTGGCATATCACTTTTCAAATATTAACTCAACCTTCAACAGGCGTGAGAACTTGAAGTTGTTTGCAACTAGCCAGGAAAATGAGAAGTATTATTAAATATCTCTCAGCATATTAAGAAGAATTGGAAGAAAAACAGACACAGAGCTCCAGATTCTATTTTCTGCTCAAAGTAATGATAGGAAGCTATTCATCTAACAATGTATGCTGTGATTTAAAAAATTGAAAACTACCCTTCTTGATAAAATAAAGAAAAGCAAAAGGAAAGCAGGGGGCAGGAGAGGAGCGAGGAAAGGAAAGAGGGAGAGAGGCGCGAGGGAGTGATAAGTATGCTTATATTTTATACTCTTGTGAGGGGTAAGAATAATGTATGTGGGCCAGGCACAGTGGCTCATGCCTCTAATCCCAGCACTTTGGGAGGCGGAGGTAAGATGGCTTGAGCTCAGGAGTTCAAGATCAGCCTGGGCAACATAGCGAGACCCCATCTCACTGGGTGTGGTGACACATGCCTGAAACTGAATGGAACAAAAAGATGGAGGAAAGGCAAATTCTCTCTCTGTTTGAGCTGAGACATGCATCTTCTCCTACCCTTGGACATTGGTGCACGTGGTTCTTGGGCCTTTGAACTTGGACTTATCTCATTAGACCCCTGGTTCTTGGTCCTTCAGGTTTGGACTGAGCTCTCCTGAGCCTCTAGACTGCAGATGGCAGATTGTAGGACTTCTCAGCCTCATGGTCATGTGAGCTAATCCCTCATAATACATCTCTTCCTGTATATCTATTTATATACTATTGGCTTGTTTCTCTGGAGAAGCCTTACCAGTACAGATGTGAAGAAGATAAACTCACTTTGAGGAGGGAATTTCTAAAATAGTTATGTAACAGAGCTAAGAATATACTTTTAAAACATGTGGCCTTAAGTTCTTATTTGGAAGAATGAACACAGAGAGCATAATAACTCTCTCATTCTCAGGAAGTATTCATTGTAAAGGTCATTAAAAAATGATTATGGGAGAGTATAAAGTCACCTAAAATAGTTATCTTGATAGCTGACATTTATTTAGTATCTACCTGTAATCCTGCCAGAGGCAAAGAGAGAAATATTGTTTTTCCCCCATTTTATAGAGGAGACAATTGAGGCCAACTAAGTTATTTAACCCAAGGCCACACAGGATGTGGTAGAACCAAGCAGTTTAACTCTAGAGATTTGTCACATACCACTATGTGCAACACTGCCTTTTAATCAAGCAGCTTTTTTTTTTCTTTTGAGATAGGGTCTTGCTCTGTTGCCCAGGCTGGAGTGCAGTGGTGTGATCACGGCTCACTGCAGCCTAGACCACCTGGGCTCAGGTGATCCTCCCACCTCAGCCTCCCTGGTAGCTGGGACTACAGGCATGTGCTGCCACTCCCAGCTAATTTTTGTATTTTTTGTAGAGGTGGGGTTTTGCCACGTTGCCCAGGGTCTCAAACTCCCGGGCCCAAGCAATTCATCCACCTCGGTCTCCTAAAGTGCTGAGATTACTGGCGTGAGCCACTGTGCCTGGCCTCTTGAGCTTTCTATTAATGATTGATTATACTGAGAATTCTCTGTCACTCACTGCAGGGCCAGGACCAAGACAGAGTGTGAAATGAGTTCCGTTTTGTTCTGGCTTCCAGCTGGCTTGATCACTCGTCCCAGCCTGCCCTTTCGCTGTCCTGGGCTCATTCTTACCTTTAATATACAGCCAATAAATAACTCAAGAGGGGCTGCATTTCAATCCAGCATTCCTGAAGACTAGAGGGCCTCGTGGACCCATTTGTTCTTCACCTTATTTGACTGCAGATTTTT
>NW_016107346.1:6972637-6980646 GCF_001604975.1 Cebus imitator | reverse complement strand
TTTTTTTAATTTCCTTTGTAGAGAAGAGGTCTTACTATGTTGCCCAGGCTGGTCTTGAACTTCTGGCCTCAAATGATCCTTCCGTCTCAGCCTCCCAAAGCATTGGGATTATAGGCATGAACCACAAAGCCCAGTCTGTAGATCCTTTTGAGAATCTGATAGAAAGAATGAAAGCTTTCCCAAGTGTGGGAGAGTGTGGTTTCAGGGGAGTCTTCAGAATTCTAGGCATTAGATTTAACATTTAAAAAAAAAACAAAATGACGAAAGCGCAGGTGGTGTGGGCATGCTATTGGTCCACATGCTATATGGATTTGTGGATTGTACCTTCTTCCTCCCATTTGAAAACTAGAACATTTGCTTGTCTCCTTTCCCTCTATCACTTACCCCATTCCTTGTGATGGTTTTGAAGCACTGATCATTTTCCTATATTACTGTGGGGAAGTGGATTATCTGCAATAAATGCCTTGTGTTCATTTCCTCTCCTACCAGTCAGGCATGCAGTTTTGATAAATTCTCTCCCAAGTTCTAGAGAAATTAGGCTTAACCTAAAATAAACCAAACAATAGAATTTTGATAGAAGTGGAGCAGAGGCCTGCAGTGTTGTCTCAGGAGCTGTTGAGGGCAGTGGCACCTGCTTCTGGCCATGGACAGAGAGATTCAGCATCACCATGTCATTGCAGAATGAGGGGAGAGTTGGCTTTGTTAACTACCTTGCTGTCCATGATGTACTGATCAGTTAAGATACCAACATTTCTGGCCAGGCGCGGTGGCTCATGCCTGTTAATCCTAGCACTTTGGGAGGCCGAGGTGGGTGGATCACAAGGTCAGGAGTTCGAGACCATCCTGAACAAGATGGTGAAACGCTGTCTCTACTAAAAATACAAAATTTAGCTGGGCGTGGTGGCATGTGCCTGTAGTCCCAGCTACCCAGGAGGCTGACACAGGAGAATCGTTTGAACATGGGAGGCGGAGGTTACGGTGAGCCAAGA
This sequence comes from Cebus imitator, assembly GCF_001604975.1. Lineage (NCBI taxonomy): Eukaryota > Metazoa > Chordata > Mammalia > Primates > Cebidae > Cebus > Cebus imitator. The sequence goes on along the minus strand of NW_016107346.1, from coordinate 6,979,657 downwards.
TCGCACCACTGCACTCCAGCCTGGGTGACAGAGCAAGCCTCCCTCTCAAAAAATAAGTAAATAAATAAAAGTCCTACGTCTTCGTGCTTCTCGCCAGAGATAATTATTGTAGATAACTTTTGTGTATCCTTGCATATACATACCTGTAGATCTATATACAAGTATATACATAGATACATATGCATATACCTGTGTATGTTGTACACACACAAACAGCACATATATCTTTTTTTCTAAATACCAAAATGGAATTTTACCATAAGATCATCTTGTATCTTGCCCTTTTTTCACTTATTGCTATGATAAGGCAGCTTGCCATGTTGGTACACGTAGATCTCTCATATTTTTAGTGTCTGCCTAGTGTCCCATTGTTCAGTTGGATCACATTTTATTTAATGAGATGTCTCTTAATGGATGTTTACATTGACCCATGTTTTTACTCATAAACAATCTTGCAGAGAATCTTCTCTTATGTAGCTTACCTAATGCATTCGGTGAATGAATATTCTTATTCATGGAGTCAAACTTGGTAACTATACGGTTGTATTTTGAATATTAGTGATTTAGTAGATTTTAGCAGAAAATATTTTTAATGAAGCTTAGTGGCTAAGTAACAAAAGATCGCCTCAAACATATACAAGCAATATATTTACAGATGGTGAAAGTATTACAGAAGCCAGTTTTATTGGGTTAATATTATCTGTTTGGAGTTAAATTCATGGTGAAGTGTTTGTTTTGAAGCATCAAATTAGTATGCCCTGAAAGAATATAAGGGGATGACATTTTTTATGAGTTGCCATAGTGACAGATACAGAGTTGTGGCACATACATCATGAAAATGGACTTCCAGAGGTGGAACTAAAAAAGAATAATTCCTCATAAGGGGAGGTGAGAAATGTTTGGGGGTGGATTTTTCTTTCTGAAAACATGTTCCTAAGTGATGAGAAGGACAGCTTTTAAAAATCACTAAAGAACTAAATGCATGACTAAATGGTGGAAAGGGTCTTCACATACATGTTTGCACAAAAATAAGAAACTCATTTTAATTCTGTGAAACAAATATTAACTGTGGGTTGGAGTGAATCTTGATAGCATTCATAGATAAGGCTCTCCTTAAATAGACCCTTAGAATTAGATGCATTTGCTCTGAGCTCACAGTTAAGTCCTCATTTCTCCTGTGCCACACTCCTATGGCCAAGTGTCTGATTAGCAGCATCCCAAAAGGAAAAGCCGGCTGTCTCCTGTGAAGTGGGCTCCCAGTTCCACAGTCCAGCTTGCTTCAGAAGTTACTGTCACCCTGCCACCAAAAACAACCCAATACAGTCAAACCTCAGCAGCTCCAGCTCCAGCTGGATGAATGTTCTTCTAACCACTGTTACCCCATGTTGTACAACTGCATCCAATCCTTCCTCAGTTGTAGAGACAACTTAAATATTTCCCCTACACCACTGGTTCTCAACCAGAGGCAACTGCCCCATGCCTCCACCACTAGGGGACATTTGGTGGCGTTTGGAGACATTTTTGGTTGTTACAGCCATAGGACACTACTAGCATCTAGTGGGAAGAGGCCAGGAATGCTTCTAAACATCCTACAATGCACAGAATAGTTCCCCCATCCAACATAGAATTATCTAGCCCAACAGTGCTGAGGGTATGAAACCCTGCTGTACACAGTGATGTCACATACTGAGGTCTCATTGTTATTTCAGTTTTCTGGCATATCCAATTTATCATGTACTGCACTTTTGCCAAAAATTCTATTGCTCAGCTAACATGGTGGCTCATGCCTGTAATCCCAGCGCTTTGGGAGGCTGAGGTGGGCGGATCATGAGGTCAGGAGTTTGAGAGCAGCCTGGCCAACATGGTGAAACCCCATCTTTACTAAAAATACAAAAATTAGCTGGACTTGGTGATGCATGCCTGTAATCCCAGCTGCTTGGGAGGCTGAGGCAGGAAAATCACTTGAACCCGGGAGGTGGTGCAGTGAGCAGAGATCACACCATTACCCTCCAGAGGGAGACTCTTTCAAAATATGTTTGTGTGTGTGTGTGTGTGTGTGTGTGTGTGTGTGTGTGTGTGTATAATCCTTTGTTAACTCTGCAGATGTCCTGGCTTTAAGATCATCCTGTATGATCATTCAATGCTGAGAAGTGCTGATGACCTAATAATAATATATCACATGTGACACTTCATTTTCCAGCAGCAATAATATACAACATTAGTTCATTCATATATCTACTTTTGATCAGACATTTACTGAGGGCTGATCACTGCCAAGTATTCAATCCATATAGTAATCCTGAAGGCAGACAGGAAAAGGCCTGTTCTCTCCAAATTACATACCAGAAACCACAGCTCAGAGAGACGTCCCAGGTCATATGACTCCATAAGTGACAGCTCCAGAACAGATGTTTCCTAGACTCCTTCATTATTGGGAGAGAGCACCTTTCTTCTGTGATCTTGCCAAGCCGTAGGACGGGAGCCACAGCCAGCAGCTGAGATTGGAAACTTTACTTAGCAGAATAGAAAACACATGCCCCCAGAAAGGTGAACTCTAACAAAATATACACAAACCTTAGGAGCTTTAATTCCCTTCTCTTCCAGTTCTCCAAATAATGTGTCTCTGACATTAAGTGCATTAGACTGGTCTCTCTCTGGCAATAGAATGATAGACAAAAGAACATGTTTTGAAGCTGGAGACCTGAGGCTGGGCAAATCCTAGCACTTTGGGAAGGTGAGGAGGGAGGATTGCTTGAGCACAGGAGTTCAAGACCAGCCTGGGCAACATAGTGAGACTGTGCCTCTACAAAAGAAATATAAAAAATTAGCCAGGTACGGTGGTGCACACCTTTGGTCCCAGCTACTCGGGAGGCTGGGTGGGAGGAGCACTTGAGCCCAGGAGGTTGAGGCTGCAGTGAGCCATGATTGCGCCAATATACTCCAGCCTGGGTAACAATGTGAAACTGTGTCTCAGGAAAAAAAAAAATGAAGTTAACGACCTGCATTAAATTCCATGTCACTACTGTCTGCTGTATGGCCCAATGTGATTACTTTATCTTAAGCCTTAATTTTCTTATCTGCAAAATGGGGATTACTGATACTTAGTTCATAGGATTGCTATGAAGGTTAAGTGAGATAATGTCTGTGAGTCCTAGTCTAGGAACAACAACTTCTTCCTCCTTCTCCTCTCCTCCTCTTCCTCCTCCTCCTTCTTCTTCTTCTTTTCTTCCTCTTCTTCTCCTCCTCCTTCTCCTTCTCCTCCTTCTCCTTCTCCTTCTCCTCCCTCTCCTTCTCCTTCTCCCTCTCCTTCTCCTTCTCCTCCTTCTCCTCCTTCTCCTTCTCCTCCTTCTCCTTCTCCTCCTTCTCCTTCTCCTTCTTCTTCTTTCTTCTTTTTTTTTTTTTTTTTGAGGACCTAACCTTTTATTTTGCCAAGCAAAAATCTTAAAAACAACCTATACCACTATCTCCACAAATCTATTATCATTTCATAAAAGAAAGGATATTTTAACATCCAAAATGAAAGAAGGACCTAATCCCAAAAGAAAGACCAGTTTTCTATAGTCCTGAGTGTTTTTTTTTTCACTTATCCATGGACTGCTAAGAATTTTTTCATGGTCTGGCATGAGTCCATAGGCCACTGCTTGGAAAACTTTTATGTATGTAGTATACAAAGCACTGATTACTGTGCTCAGTGCTTAATAGGCAACTGGAAAATGGTAAGAACTGTGATTAATAATGCACTTAGAGGTTTTCTTTTTCTAAGTTTGGTAGAAGCCCAGACTTAGAGGTTTTGATAGTGAAACTTTAGAGTCCTTCTTTCCATTTCTAAAAGTTCCAACAGTTTTTGAACAAGTGGCTTCTTGTAAGATAACAGAGCCACAAGTCCTCAGGAGCTCAGTACAATTGTGTCTTTGCTTTATAAGATAAATCATCATGAATGAGAAGTAGCTTTTCCATGTGTATTGCTTTAACTGAGTATTATGCCTCACCAAATGCAGAGTTCTTTTCTGTTTTCTCCATATTATGTTAGGTTGTTTACCTGAACCCCTGATGACTAGTTTCTTTACAAGGTTGTGAGTGTTGTTCATTCAGTCGTTAGATAAATGCTTATTGTGTATTTACTATGCTCCAGGCCCTGTTCCCAGGGCTGGGGATACACAGTGAACAAAATAGACAAAGGCCCTGGCTTTCTTTAAGGGGCTTTTTATTTTTATTTTTTTTATTGAGACAGAGTCTCCCTCTGTCACCCAGGCTGGAGTGCAGTGATACAATCATGGCTTACCCTAGCCTCCACCTCCCAGGCTCAGGTAATCCTCCTACCTCAACCTCCTGAGTAGCTGGGACCACAGGTGCGTGCAAACACACCTGGTTAATTTTTTCTTTCTTTTTTTTTTTTTTTTTGGAGACGGAGTTTCGCTCTTGTTACCCAGGCTGGAGTGCAATAGCACAATCTTGGCTCACCGCAACCTCCGCCTCCTGGGTTCAGGCAATTCTCCTGCCTCAGCCTCCTGAGTAGCTGGGATCACAGGCACGCGCCACCATGCCCAGCTGATTTTTTGTATTTTTAGTAGAGACAGGGTTTCACCATGTTGACCAGATGGTCTCGATCTCTTGACCTCGTGATCCACCCGCCTCGGCCTCCCAAAGTACTGGGATTACAGGCCTGAGCCACCGCGCTGGGCCAATTTTTTCTATTTTTAGTAGAGATGGAGTTTCACCATCTTGCCTCAGCTGGTCTCAAATTCTTGGGCTCAAATGATTCACTCACCTTGGCCTCCCAAAGTGCTGAGATTACAGGCATGAACCACCATGCCTAGTCTTTAAAGGGCTTTTAAAATTCTAATTCTTTGGCTGGGCACTGTGGCTCATGTCTATAATCCCAGCATTTTGGGAGGCTAACATGGATAGATCATCTGAGATAAGGAGTTCAAAACTAGCCTGACCAACATGTGAAAACCCATCTCTACTAAAAATACAAAACAAAATTAGCCAGGTGTAACAGTACACTCCATAGTCCCAGCTACTCGGGAGACTGAGGCAGGAGAGCTGCTTGAACCCAGGAGGTGGAGGTTGCAGTGAGCCAAGATTGTGCCACTGCACTCCAGCCTGGGTGACAGAGTGAGACACTGTCTCTAAATAAATAACTAAATTCTAGTTCTTGGGGTCATGGTTAGAAGGGGTAGATACACGCTAAAAGAAATCTGTTTCAGCTGGTGCTGTGAAGAAAAGAGAGCAGTGTTGGAGATGAAGGGCGTGATTAAAGTATAGGGGCCTGCATAGGCCTCTCTGATAAGGCAACGTCTGTGTAGAGCCTGGAAGAATTTTGGTATTAAAGGACTAAATTAATACATTATTCTTTTGCTTGTAAAGTTAATTCTTATACCTTTCTGTGGAAGAGGAGAAAATACAAATATTGGAAAAGAGCAAGAGAAATAGTCATATACTTATAGCACTATTTCCTCCATTTACAAAGCAAAAATGAAACAAAAAACTGAATTAAGTGGTTGTTTGGGCTTTTAAACCAAGAAATGAGCCTGCTTTTCTTGAACTTTCTTTCTTTCTTTTCTTTTCTCTTTTCTTTTCTTTTCTTTTCTTTTCTTTTCTTTCCTTCCTTCCTTCTTTCTCTCTCTCTCTCTCTCTCTCTTTCTTTCTTTCTTTCTTTCTTTCAACAGGGTCTCACTCTGTCTCTCAGGCTGGAGTGCAATGGCACAATCTCAACTCACTGCAATCTCTGCCTCCCCGGTTCAACCAATTTTCCTACCTCAGCCTCCAAGTAGCTTGGACTACAGGTGTGTGCCTGGCTAATTTTTTTTTTTTTTGTTTTGTTTTTGTAGAGACAGGGTTTCTCCATATTGCCAAGGCTGGTCTTGAACTCTTGAGCTCAAATGATCTGCCTCCCTCAGCCTCCCAAAGTGCTGGGATTATAGGCATAAGCCACTGCACCCGGCCCCTCAAAACACCTGTTATTACTGCTTCTCCTCTATGGCTGCCTGGGTATCAATCTAGGAAGCATCTTTGAAGGTGTTAAATATTTACTCACACTGCCATGCGGTGTCCTTTTTTTTTTTAGACAGATCCTTGCTCTATTGCCCAGGCTGGAGTACCGTGGGGTGATCTCAACTCACTGCAACCTCCACCTCCTGGGTTCAAGTGATTCTCGGGCCTCAGCCTCCCAAGTAGCTGGGACTACAGGTGTCCGCCATCACGCCCAGCTAATTTTTGTATTTTTAGTAGAGACAAGGTTTCCCCATGTTGGCCAAGCAGGTCTTGAACTCTTGACCTTAAGTGGTCTGCCTGCTTCAGCCTCCCAAAGTGCTGGGATTACAGACATGAGCCACTGCGCCTGGCCAGTGTCCACTTCTTAATTCAGTCCCACTCTTCAGCCTGAGCACTTAGGTTCCCCCTGTGATTGCATGCTTGGTTCATCTGGGCATGCTCAGGTTGTGAGACCTGAGGGCTCGTGGCAATTTCACAATTTTATTACATAAAAGTTGAACCAGATTGATCTGGTATAACCACACAGTTACCTTTATCTGTTATTTCTGATTCCAAACTTTGCTTATTAACTGTAATGTTTGCGATCGTAATTGCTTCAGTTTCATCATGTGTAAGGAGTACTCAATGAATGCTTGCTGATTTCATGCACTATAGGAACAACATCAACTATTGTCATATTGGCTATTGACAATATGACAATATTGTTTTAATATGTCATATGATATATTAAAATATCATGTAGGCCAGTCATGATGGTTCACATATATAATCCCAACACTTTGGGAGGCTGAGGCAGGAGGATCCTTTGAGGCCAAGAGTTCAAGACCAGCCTGGGCAACAGAGTAAGACCCTGTTTCTACAAAAAATTTAAAAAATTAGCCAGGCACAGTAAAATACACCTTTAGTTCTAGGTACTCAGGAAGTTGAGGCAGGAGGATTGCTTGAGCCCAGGAGATCAAGGCTGCAGTGAGCCATGATGGTGCAACTGCATCCAGCCTGAGTGATGGAGTGAGACCCTGTCTC
>NW_016107346.1:6955552-6972467 GCF_001604975.1 Cebus imitator | reverse complement strand
TGAGGAGTCTCACTCTGTCACTCATGCTGGAATGCAGTGATGCAATCTCAGCTCACTGCAACCTCCACCTCCCAGGTTCAAGCAATTCTCCAGCCTCAGCCTCTCGAGTAGCTGAGATTACAGGCATACGTTACCATGCCTGGCTGATTTTTCTATTTTTAGTAGAGACAAGGTTTCACCATGTTGGTTGGCCAGAATGGCCTCGAATTCCTGACCTCAGGTGATCTGCCCGGCTTGGCCTCCCAAAGTGCTGGGATTACAGGCGTGAGCCACCATGCCCGGCAAGTTTTTTTAAGTGCTTCAAATATATTTCACATTCAGTTTTGTGTCCCTGATGGCTCCTTGCACCACGCGACACCAATAAACACTCAACAGATACTCTTTGATTGATTGGTAGACTTTCAGAGATGGAAAGCAAATTCAGTGCATTTATTCAGCAAAAATTCAATGAGCAGCTGCTACATGCTGGGCACTGTGCTAGCCCCTGGGGATGAAGGACAGTGTCTGCCCTCTTGAAGTTCACACCCACTGATAGAACACACAAGAAACCAGCATCCAAGATGTTCAGATTAAAGGAAATTCTCCCACAGTGGCATTTTCACCAGGCAAACTCAGAGTTGTTTGACATGAGAAGGTTTAGAAAACGATAGTTGTGAAAGACCAGGCAAAGTTCACAAAGTAAAGAAGGGAAAATATTATTTCAGACTGATATTAAAAGATGGCTTAGCCTGCTGCCTTACTGTCTCACAGGGAAAAGTTTTATTTATGTCTCCTTTGGTCTTTTCTCCTTTTCGTCTCTAGGTTTGATGTACAAGCTTTAGCTTGGGCCTTTGATTTACAGTGTTCTGGAGAAAGAGACCAGGGGTGACAAAGCCAACCAGCCTGTTACCTAAAAACCTGATATGTTGTCCTAGATCTGGGCTGTCTTAGAGCTACTCAAAGAATTTCCAGCAGACTGCTCAGGAAGAGCCTGCTGGGAAGGCAGTTCCCTAAAGTCCCATAAAATAAAGAGCTTCCCAGTCCTTTTTTGATATCCACAATTTGCTTAAATATTAGATGTTAGGGGAGCCACTTCTAGTCCTGTGAAAAATCTTTTAATATCTGTGCATAATCAACTGAGAAAATAAAAATTTACAGATCCATCAATGATAAATATATTAAACATAAGGCTTTAAAATTTTCATGGAAGTCTGTGACCAATATTTTTTTTTTTTTTGAGTTAGAGTCTTGCTCTGCCACCCAGGCTGGAGTACTGTGGTGTGATCTCGGCTCACTGCAACCTCCGCCTCCTGGGTTCAAGCAATTCTCCTGCCTCAGCCTCCTGAGTAGCTGGGTTTACAGGGATGTGCCACCATGCCCAGCTAATTTTTTTTTTTTTTTTTTTTTTTTTTTTTTTGGGTGGGGTTTTTTTTTTTTGGCCAGGCTGGTCTTGAACTCCTGATGCCAGGTGATCCACCCACCTCAGCCTCCCAAAGTGCTGGGATCACAGGTGTGAGCCATTGTGCCCGGCTGACCAACATTTTTTAGCCTGTAAAATATAGTTTGTTTAAACTTATTAAGGCTGGTTGTGGAGGCTCATGCCTATAATCACAGCACTTTGGGAGGCTGAGGCGGGTGGATCACTTGAGGTCAGGAGTTTAAGACTAGCCTGGCCAACATGGTGAAACCCAGTTTCTACTAAAAATACAAAAATCAACCGGGTGTCATGGTGTGTGCCTGTAACCCCAGCTACTTGGGAGGCTGAGGCAGAAGAATCACTTGAACCTGGGAGGCGGAGGTTGCAGTGAGCCAAGATTATACCACTGCACTCCAGCCTGGGTGACAGAGTGTGACTCTGTCTCAAAACAAAAGAAAAAAAAACCCTTTATTATAGTATACTAGATATTGAGGGATAGGGAGTTTTGTTATCAGTTGAGAGTAATAACAAATTTCTGGAAAACTCAATGGCTTGAAACAACAAACATTGATCATCTCAGAGTTTCTGAAGGTCTGAAATCCAGGAGGGTCCTGATAGGGTGGTTCTGGCTCAGGTTCTCTCATGAGGTGGCCACCAAGTGAAAGCTCCCCTGGAGCTGGAAGGGCTGCTCTGAGAAGACTAGCACCTGATGCTTGTCCGGGGTCTTCAGTTTTTCTCCACACGGGCCTCTCCCAGAGCTGCTGAGTGTCCTCGAAATGTGGCAGTCAGCCTCCCCACAGTGAGTCATGAGAGAGGGAGAGAGCCAAATAGAAGCCCTGGAGTCTTCCTGATCTGATCTCAGACCTGATGGGCCATCACCTCTGCTACACTCAATTGTCACACAGACCGACCCTGGGACCACATGCAAGGGGACCACACGAGGGTGTGAGTGCCGGGTAGTGGGAGCCATCTTGGATGCTCATGGGCGATTGGTCAGGCAAAGTTTGGCTCAGGTGAGCTAACATTTACTGCTTCACTTGTTCGTTTCCTTGAGAGATTTAAAGTAAGTGCTCAGGGCTGGGTATGGTGGCTCACGCCTCTAATCCCAACATTTTGGGAGACTGAAGTGGGTGGATCACCTGAGATCAGGAATTTGACACCAGCCTGGCCAACCTAGTGAAACCCGGTCTCTACTAAAAATACAAAAAATTAGCCGGGTGTGGTGGTGGACATCTGTAGTCCCAGCGACTTGGGAGGCTGAGGCAGGAGAATCACTTAAACCAGGGAGGTGGAGGTTGTAGTGAGCCAAGATCACCCCATTGCACTCCAGCCTGGGCAACAGGGCGAGACATTGTCTCAAAAAAAAAAAAAAACTAGTTAAAAGTAAATAAAGTGAGTGCTCGGGAGCTGTGTTGCTCTGTGCATGCGTTTGTGTGTGTGTGTGTGTGTGCGTGTGTGTGTGTGTGTGTGTGTACACGCATGTGTCCTTAAGTCCCAGCAGTGAGACAAATTGTGTGGTTCTTTATCATACCTGAGAAGCAGTGATCAGTCACCAAGAGGACTGTTACAGTGGGTGAATTTTTTGTGCCCTGCTTAAGGCCAGGCCCTCCACTTCATCTTCGTCTCCTCTCTCCTAGTCATGGACAGCACACCCACTGTTAACTCCTCACTCCTGCATTATTGCTCTTTCTCTCTTGATTGGCTCATTCTTGGCCACATACAAAGATGATGTAGTATTTCCCATCTTAAAAAAAAAATTCATGATCGAGACCATCCTGGTCAACATGGTGAAACCCCGTCTCTACTAAAAATACAAAAAATTAGCTGGGCATGGTGGCGCGTGCCTGTAATCCCAGCTACTCAGGAGGCTGAGGCAGGAGAATTGCCTGAACCCAGGAGGCGGAGGTTGCGGTGAGCTGAGATCGTGCCATTGCACTCCAGCCTGGGTAACAAGAGCGAAACTCCGTCTCAAAAAAAAAAAAAAAATTCATAACCCCAGATTCCTCTTTCGGTCCTGCCCTGTTTCTCTGTTCCTTTTTATAGCAGAAGGCTGTGAACGATGTGTCTTATTTGTCTGTACTCACTCTCTCCACCTCGTACCTTCCCGATTTATCTCTAGCCCACTCCAGTCATGCTTTTGCCTTCCCTCCCCCACCCAACCTCCACCCCCATACATACTCCACCACTGCTATTGTTATGGAATTGTGGTGTCCTACATCTTTCCAAGTCCAGTGGTCACTTCCCAGTCCTTTGTAATTGACCAAGCAGCAGCATTTTACACCATTGATCCCTCCTTTCCTGGACATCTGTTCTTCCCTTGGCTCCTGGGACCTCCTCCCTCAGCTTCTCCTCCTGCCCTCGCTGGCTGCTCCTTCTCATCCTCCACTGCTGGCTCTTCAAGATAATTCTTTCTGACCTCAGGCCTCAGACCCCTTCCCTCCACCCCTCTGCCTTCAGTCCCTTTTGTATTTTTTGTAGAGACAGGGTCTTGCCATGTTAGCCAGGGTGGTCTCAAACTCTTGACCTCAAGTGATCCCCCTGCCTCAGCCTCCCAAAGTGCTGAGGCATGAGCCTCATGAGCCAGGCATGAGCCATAGTGCCTGGTCTGGCATAGACTCTTTTTTTTTTTTTTTTGAGATGGAGTTTTGCTATTGTCACCCAGGCTGGAATGCAATGGCATAATCTCAGCCCATTGCAACGTCTATCTCCCGGATTCAAGTGATTCTTCTGCCTCAGCCTTCCTAGTAGCTGGGATTACAGGTGCCTGCCACCACACCTCACTAATTTTTGTATTTTTAATAGAGACGGGGTTTCGCCATGTTGGCCAGGCTGGCCTCAAACTCCTGACCTTAGGTGATCTGTCCACCTCGGCCTCCCAAAGTGCCGGGATTACAGGCATGAGCCATTGCATCCAGCCTAGCATAGACTCTTGACAGTTAAATTATAGGGTCAAAGTGTTTGAGTCTTATGGTTCTGGGAAGATGACACCTGCTTATCCTCCACTCAGCGGGCTGGGAGGGGGCTCATCTCCCCACACTCTGAGTAACATGCACTCATTCCACAGATATGGATGTCCACTGAGTGTCCTCATTGAGGATACCGTAGGAATAAAGTGTCATCTCATTTTATTTATTTTTTAAATTTTCTTTTAAACTTTTTTTAGACTAGTCAAGTGCAGCAGTGAGAAAGGGAGAAAGAGTCGAACAAGGAGTTCGATCTGTAGCTATGAACAGTCGAGATCAGTTACTACCTTCGGACCAGCCTCATTGTTTTAATTTGCATTTCTTTGCCAATCAAATGCAATTTTTTAAAAGTTTGTAGTAAAATATACATTGCATAAAATTGACTATATTAACCATTTTAGGCATACAGTTCAGTGGCAGGAAGTACATTCATGCTGTTGTGTAGCCATCACCGTAATCCAGCTCCAGAACTTTTGCATCTTCCCAGACTAAAACTCTGTTCTGTACCCATTAAATACTAATTCTCCATTCCCCATTCCCCCAGCCCCTGGCAACCACATTCTGTCTCTCTGGATGAAATGCTGTACTTTTTTTTTTTTTCTTTGAGACATAGTCTCACTGTGTCGCCCAGGCTGGAGTGCAGTGGCGTGATCTCAGCTCACTGCAACCTCTGCCTCCCAGGCTCAAGTGATTCTCAGCCACCCAAGTAGCTGGGACTACAGGCATGCACAACCACACCTGGTTACTTTTTGTGTTTTTTGTAGAGACGAGGTCTCCCTGTGTTACCCAGGCTGGTCTCAAACTTCTGGGCTCAAGCCATCCTCCCGCCTTGACCTCCCAAAGTGCTGGGATTACAAGTGTGAGCCACCATGCCTGGCTGCAGTATTTTTTAATGTGTATTGGCTATTCACATTTCTTTACCTGTGAATCCTTTGTAAATATCCTTAGCCTATTTTTTCTTTTGGGACCTGAGTGTTTTTTTTTGTTGAGTAGGAAGAGTTCAGTAGGAAAATGGAGACCAAAGGGATTAAGGATTTTTGGTTGTTTAAGCGTTATGAAAAGGTTAGTAGTTTTTTCTGCCTGGTCCTGATTCCTGGGAGATTTGCCTTCTTTTGCCTCCTCCTGGTGCTAAGTCAGTTTCTCCCAGCTGTTTCCTCTCTCTAGAAATGGGCGTGGCAGGCCTCAGCTGGGAGCCGGGCTGCCAGTGGACTCAGCGCCCCCACTCGTCCAGCCTGGGCTCGTTGTTGTCTAAGTCTAGAGGGAGCCAGTTGTTTCTGCCTTTTTAAGCTCATAGAGGCCGATGAGCCTATGAGCTCATAACCTGGCTTCTTGCTTCTTCTTTTACTATGGAAATCGAAACAACTTCTCATCCCTCTATTACAGAGGTGTCCAATCTTTTGGCTTCCACAGGTCACATTGGAAGAAGAATTGTCTTGGGCCACACATAAAATACACTAACACTAATGATAGCAGATAAGCTTAAAACAACCATTATCACATTTTTTTGTGATTTTTTTTTTCTTTGAGACAGTCTCACTCTGCCACCCAGTCTGGATGGAGTGCAAGATCTCGGCTCACTGCAACCTCTGCCTCCCAGGTTCAAGTGATTCTCCTGCCTCATCCTCGCTAGCAGCTGGAATTACAGGTGCCCACCACCACGCAAAGCTAATTTTTGTATTTTTAATAGAGACAGGGTTTTGCCGCGTTGGCCAGGCTGTTCTCGAACTCCTGTCCTCAAGTGATCTGCCCGCCTAAGCCTCCCAAAGTATTGGGATTACACCTATGAACCATCACGCCGAGCCAAAAATCTCATCATGTTTTAAGAAAGTTTACACATTTGTGTTGGGCTGCATTCAAAGCCATCCTGGGCCGCATGGACAAGCTTGCTCCACCACCTGGATCTGTCCCCGTAGGCCACCTCCAGAATGTATTCCAAATAGGGTAATGTCACGCCACCTCCTCCTCTCTACCCAAACCGCAGCCACCATCTTCCACAACTCCTGCAGTAGCTTCGTACCTGGGCTCCAGTCCCATGCTTGCCCTCCTTGGTCCTCTTTTCAGCAGCAGCACCAGAAGGTCACTTCCACCTGCTTAAAACCTTTCAGTGCACAATCAAAGCTGCCCCATCAGCTCTCTGGGCCCCACAGGATCTGGCTCCTCCCTGCCTGGCTATGACTGCTCCTCCCCCCTCTCCCCTGCCACACTGGTCTTCTTCCTGGCCCTCACTCACAAGCTTACTCCCACCTCTGGAATTTTGCACTTGCTAGTCCTTTAGCCTGGAGTGTTCTTCCGCTACGCCACTTCCCTCACTTCCTTCAGATCCTTGCTCAAATGTGACTTCTCAGAAGCCCTCCTGCCCTCCCCATCCAGCCTGGGTCTCCATTTATCTTGCTCTCTATCCCCTTCCTCTATCTTATCTTTCATGATGGCATTTATCACTGCCTGTGATTAAATTCCTTATTTATCTGCTTATTGTCTGTTTCACCACTGGAATATAAGCTCCACAGAGCAAGTAGCTTGTCTCTCTTATTCACTCCTGCATCTCCAGCACCTAGAATAAACCTAGCACATAGTAGCTGCTCAGGAAATTTGTGCAAAATGATGAACAATTAATAGTTCTATGATAATTGAAGAGCTATTTTTGTTTTGTTTTGTTTTGTTTTTTTGAGACAAAGCTGGCTCCCAATCTCAGGTTTAGGAGATGAAGGTTGCATTTTTAAGGGAAAAAAATGTACCCAAAGAACAATTTTATGACAAAATCTCCAGTTTTCTACGACATGGATTGAAGTTTGTGTCTTCCCAGGTTTATTTGAAGATCCTAAAATTCATATTGCTTTTTCCAAATCCTAACATTCAGATTGTTTTTCAGGTCTAAAGTTGTGGATGAATTCTCGTGACTTCTGAATGTACTTTGACTTTTATCGTCACTAGAGGCTTCCTTTTCAAAAGCACAGGATAGCTTAGCTAAACCATGCCCTTTCCAAAGTACTTTAATGAATCCCTCCTGTTAAAAACCCCAAAGAGAAGGTGTACTCCTTTATTAGCAGTTGGAACCTGACAGAATAAATACTCAAGATAGCGTCAGCCTTTGTTGGCTCCTATGACTTTGAAGGTGTGGAACATCATTGATTAACAAGTGTTGTCTGCCAACTGCCTTCTCTCACACACAAAAAATGAGCATACATATAATCGCAGCAGCCTGCCTTTGCCACGGAGTTAACAGCTGCAGAAATGAACCATTTTGTCTCATCCTGTCTTTACATATGTGGGACCCAGCATGAGGCTATTCAGAAAGAGCAGAATCAGGTCGAGGCCAGTCAATACGGTCGGTAGCTGTTATTGAACTCCCACCGGGTGGCTGCAGGCTCCTGGCTGACCACGTTTCTAAGCTGGTTAGTGAGGTCCTCATTACAGTCTCAGCTAAGCTAGCACATTTAATAGCCCACGGTGCAAATGAAAAATGCATAGGTCTGACTAGGGAGCATTTTCCCTTCCTGCCTTTCTCCATCAAGAGAGGAAAGTGATTGCTGTGGAAGTTCCTGATATTAATAGGCAGGTTGGCATGTGGCTGTAGGACAACCTGAGTTAAGATGATGATATGCCACTTTAACAAGGCCAAGCACGATGGCTCATACCTGTAATCCCAGTGCTCTGGGAGGCTGAGGTGGGAGGATCGCTTAAGCCCAGGAGATGAAGGCTGTAGTGAGCTGTGATTGTGCCATTGCCCTCCTGCCTGTGTGACAGACCAGGAGCCTGTCTCTAAAAGAAAAAAATAACAGGGTGTGCTGTGTTTTTGTTACATGTATATTCCACTCCTTATTTTCCAGAGCATGGTTGTTTTCATGATCTTATCTGCTGCAAGAGACCTTCAATTATATTGATCAATATTTTTCTGAAAGTATAAGTTTCCATTCTCAGAACTGAGTATTATGCAGCTGACTACATGGGGAGTGGGGCTTGAATTTTCTGGACCACTCGGGTTGGGATGTGAGTGCCATTGGAGAGTCCCTTGCCCCACAAGAAGGAAGGGCTGCGCATGGGGTACAGGGCCACACTGAGGTACTGTATGAGTGGTGGGAGGCCAGCTGGCATCAAGCCATGTTCTCTACCATCAGTAGGTGTGAATGTGACTGCAGGTTCTTTTTCTGTGCTGTTCGGGTTTTGCTTTTATTTCTGTTTTGTTGATCTGATCAATCCATTTAATATTTGCAGATGGTAACAAAATATAATTAAGTTTGTTGTTGAAGCTCCTGTAGGAAAACATTATCTAGTTTTATCAACTGTGTAACCACAGCCCTTCTTTTCCCATATTGAAATAGCTATTTATAGCCAGGTGCTGTGGCTCACGACTGTAATCCCAGCACTTTGGGAGGCTGAGGTGGGCCGATTGCCTGAGGTCGGGAGTTTGAGACCAACCTGACCAACATGAAGAAACCCCATCTCCACTAAAAATGCAAAATTAGCCAGGCATGGTGGCTCATGCCTGTAATCCCAGCTACTCAGGAGGCTGAGGCAGGAGAATTTCTCGAACCCGGGAGGCAGAGGTTGTGGTGAGCCAAGATTGTGCCATTGCACTCCAGTCTGAGCAACAAGAGTGAAACTTCCTCCCCCCCAAAAAAAAAGAAAGAAAAAAGAAATAGCTATTTATATGATTTTTTTGTATAATGTGAGGCTCTTAGGAACCTAGTTATAGCAGAGCTAATTGTAATTTATATGAACACAGGGACCCAAATCATTGAGGATTACTGTCATTCTGAAACCTGCACAAAATTATGCTCTGTCAAAAAAAAAAAAAAAAGAAAAAGAAAAACATTATGCATTGTCATTGAGGCAGTTTGTCCAGGATAGCAAGATCTTCTCCAAGTGTCTTTCCTTTGACAGTCCACACAGATGGCTTTCCTGGGAGTTGCCATCACAGTCCCTTGCCTCCCCCATCATCGCAAGTGCTGAAGTCCTCCTCCTTGGCTTCAATCAGACTAGTCAGTTCAGTGCCGTAGTTAAGAATATGACTCTGGTACCAGACTCACCTGGGTTTGAGCCTGAGCTTCACCACTTACTAGTTTGGGATGTTGAGCAAGTTACTTGGCCTCTCTGTGCCTCAGTTTCCTCATCTGTTAAATAGGATGCCTCCTACAGAATCTGTACGGGGTTAAGTGAGTTCTATGAAAGCCTGGGGAAGAGTGCCTGGCGCACAGTAGGTTTCACGTAAGTGCTGTCTGTGGTCTGTGACAAGTCTGTCATCGCCCCTCCCTTATATCCCTCCCTTCACCACATCACCACCCACCATCCCCCAGTCCCCTTCTTCTCCCAGACCCTCTCTCTGCATTTGCCCCTAATACTTTTAGTAGCCCCCACTCCTACCCCATTTCCTTGCTGCGTGACTGTATCAGCTCAGGTCCTGGGGGAGAAGAGATAAAACTGTTCAACCAGCTAATGTGAGGAGAGCTTAATGAAGAGCTTATGTACAAAGGCATGAGCAGGTGTGAGCACCCACGGGGAAAGCACAGAGCCTGGGGTCCGCCACCGTAAGAGCATGTACTCACAGCAGCTGTGTGGAGGGGCTGCCTGATGAGAACTATGAGCCTGCCGGAGGGATGCTGCCAGCCCAGGAAGGGAGCCAGGGGCGTAAATAGCCTGACCTTGCCTCCTCCCTCCTTCCACCTCCTGCCAGGCCTCCTCTTGGCTCCCAACCCGAAGCCAGAGGGCAAGGGCAGCCACCAGCGTAGTCCATGTAGTCAAACTCCCAAGGGCAGAGCAGGGTGGAGCCAGGGAGAGCGAATATAGACCAGAGGGCAAGTGGACAATCTCTGCACGGTGCCCTCTGGCAGCCCCGGCCTGCAGCCCCCACTCAGCCTGGAGTCATGGCCCCCTGCAGTCTGGCCCGCCTGCTTTCACCCACAGGCCCCTGTCTCTGTCTCTATCCCCTCGTCCCCTGCCATTCTGCCAGTCTGCAGCCTGCTCTCTAAATATGCAATGACCTTTGCACCTCTTTTTAACTTTTCACGCCTCTTCCCTTTTCCAGGAGTGCCCTTCCCTCCTAGGCCTGGAGAGATACTACATAGTCCTAGGATCCAGCCTGAATCCCTTGCTTTCTGCAGATTTCCGTTGCATCCGGTTAGCTTCCCTTATGGCTGATTACAGTGCACACTTCACTAGGGTGTACTTCATGCCGTGGCCTAGCCGGTTATTTGTGGACTGCTTCCTTTCTAGACCAAATCACTCACTCTTTGTGGGTAGAAACTACACCATGGTCATCTCTGAACTCCTTTGTGGTACCTCCAAGTAGAGGAAATAAAAATGAGTGCTCAAAAAACTAGTTGCATTGAAATGACTGATGCGAAAATGTGATGAATATCATTTACTTGGTTAAAGGTGGTGTTAGTTATGAAGAGTATATTCAGCATAGTTAACATTGATGAACTATATTGCATGTCGTATGTACCCAAGTCACTCCTGATACACCTCCCCATTCCCTGCAACAGGCATCCAGATTTAGTCACTGTCATCTCCTCTGGGGACACCCTTTGTGTCACTTATTAGAATTTACCTGTATATTTATCCTGGGTTCTACCTCCTCTTCTAGATCTTTAACTCCGTAAGGGCAGGGGCCATATCTGTGTTAGTTATCACAGAGTCCCCAGGCCTTAGAACAGCGTATAGTACGTAATAGGTCTTTCATAGCTGTTGGTTGGATGAATACATATGTTGGTCATAATACATGGTAACATGCAACCTTAGAGGCCTGCAGAATGGGGACTCTAGGTGCCATGGAAGGGCCTATGAGGTTCCTTTCTATTCCCCTCAAACCATTTCCTACTGCTGGAAGGAGTCATTTCTTGATGACCTCACTTCCCCATCGTTAGAGCAGCCACCCTTTCCACTTGTAATGGAAGTAGGTCTTGTATCAAGAAGAACAAATCTCCTTTTCCTTCAGTCACCATAGGAAATATAGTAATATTGGGGGAATTATTCTTTTTCTGTAATTCTTGTAGTTCTCATTTCACTGTCCTTATTGTGCTGATTTGCAGTTTCTTAATTTGATGGTGCCAAGTAAAATATATTTGAGTGTAGTTTGTACCATTTCAAATCAAGATAGTAATTTTGAAAATGTGTAATAGGCGTTGTCTTAAAATTGAAAATTTCCGTGATTTTATGTCATTTTATCTCATTTCACTAATGTGATAGTCTAGCCAGATTCTGTTATTGGTAGAAGTATTTTGAGACAGGGTCTCACTTTGTTACCAGGCTGGAGTGCAGTAGTGCAATGTTGGTTCACTGCAGCCTCAACGCCGCCAGGCTCAGGTGATTCTCCCACCTCAGCCTCCTGAGTAGCTGGGACTACAGCATGCACCACCGTGCCTGGCTAATTTTTTGGATTATTTTTGTAAAGACAAGGTCTCACTGTGTTGCCTAGGCTGGTCTCAACTCCTGGGCTCAATCTATCTGCCCGCCTTGGCCTCCCAAAGTGCTGGGATTACAGGTGTGAGCCATCATGCCCAGCCAGATTTTATTATTAATGAATGTGTTCAGGGAGTTCTTTTTAAAGGTCACAAATGATGTTTCATAACAGGAAAAAAAGATTATCTTCTGGAAACAGAAAGCAGCAACATAGCCTAGAAGCCTTAATTTCTTTAAGCCCTACCACTACTCACTAATCTTTTCATCTGCCACTTTTTGGAGGTTTAATATTCTGACAAATATGTTCTGAAAAGGAAATTAAACTCAAAATTTGAGATAACAGAGCTCTTATGAAGCTTATATACTGGAGATACTGGAAAAAGATACTAATCTCCCCCTCCCCGCAAAAAGCAATTAGGTTGGAGGGACTGTCTAAATAGGATTATCTCAAGGAAAACCTGCAAAAAACTGGGCAGATGATCTTTATAAACTTGGGGAAGATGAATTCTGAAGCGGTGTTGTAACAGGCTTTTACAGATGCATTTGTTGCAAATTAATTGCCTCTTTTCAGCTTTAATAACTTAAATTTAAGTTTGGGGGTTTGTAAAGAAGCGATTAAAAGCTCAATACTGTCATGTTTTTCATTAATTTACCAGTGACTGGTTGGGTTCATATGAATAATTTGATTTATTTTGAAGTTAAATGTAGCTATAAGCTGTGTTTTGCTAGGCAGCTCATCCTTTATAATAGAAATTGCCTTAAACTACAATATAATTTATTCTACCCTTCTTGATTAACAGCCTCTTCTTTAGGGAAAAAGAAATAGACAATATCTGTGAAGATAATATTTTTAACATAGATGCAATAGAATGGTTTGGGGGTCTTTCACTCTTGGGTGATAGAAGATCAGATTTGGCGCAAATCGGGTATCGGACCCTATCATTAGGACTAAAAGCAGGCAAAAGCAGAACTGGGCCCTCAGTTCTCAGATAAGCTGTTACGCCTATTTGCATATCTTCTAAGGTGAGCATATATATATATACCCTGCAACCCAGGTAAGTACCTAACAGAAATGCATCTGTGTGTTCATGGGGAGACATGCACTGAAATAGTCACAGCAACACTCGTATAATGGCCCTAACTAGAAACTCCCTACATTCCCGTCATCAGATAAATAAACGGTGGTGTGTTCACATCATGGAATACTATTCCTCATTGAAAATGAATGAACTGCCACTGTATGCATATAAGGTTGAGTGAAGGAAGCCAGATAGCAAAGAGTGCATACTACATGATTCCATTGATGTAAACTATAAAAGACAAAGCAATGTAGGTGTTAGAATGGTGGTAACTCTAGCTCAGTCATTTCATAGATTAGGGGAAGAAAAAAAGAATGGTGGTAACTTAAAGGTAATAGTTGAAAGGGGCCACAAGGAGGCCTCCTGGGGTTCTGGTGCTGCTTATGCTGGTGTGTTCACTTTGTGAAAATTAATAGAGCTTATGATTTAGTATACCATGAATAGGATAGTATACCATGATTTGTAACTCAACTCCTCTTATTACTGCTTAAAATTTTATTTATTTAATTTTTTAGAGACTATATTATGCATTAGGTACTTTGATATATGCATGTTATAATTTAATAAAAAGTAAAAAAATACATCAGTTTGAAAATAAGCCATTGCAGTGATAATATTAGGAAGAGTTGGTCACCATCCGTGTGTCACCCCTAGGTGGGTGCTTCGTGCTGACCTTTGAGAAAAAGCCCACCACAGCAGTGCAGACCATTTAAAATAACAGTGACCCAAGGTTAAACGTCACATAAGTGTTTAATTTTCTTTAAGCCGAACTTTAATCCCTACCAGAAGAAACTGATGAGACGCTTCAACCTAGCCATGGTCTTTTTGTGGAGAACCATAAGAATTATTCCCCACCTCATTTGGGGGTCAACTCTGGTTTCCTGGCTCAGTGAAGTCTTTATAGCACCTCTAGCTTCTGTCTTCTGTGAGCTCTGATTACAGCCGTCATCAAAAGAGCATAGTTTAGCAGTTATATAGTGCTCTAGGTAGTTTATTTCTTTTGATTACTTCTTGACTACAAGTTTGTTGAAGCCAACAGCCCCACCTTTCATATCTCTATTCAGGGCGTTTGGCAAACATTTAATAAATACTAGACAAGTGATGGACTGTAGCCTTGAAGAAATAGGAGGCGGAGGCTGCAGTGAGCCAAGATCGCACCACTGCCCTCCAGCTTGGGCAATAGAGCGAGAGACTGTCTCAAAAAAAAAAAAAAAAGAAAACTAGAAAAAGATAAACACTCATAATCCTTCTATACAGAGGGAAGCTCTTACTATTTTGTTATATTTTTTTTCTTCTTTGGCTTTTCCTATCATACACATGCTTTCATGCTCTCTGTCCCCTGTTCCCCACCCTTTCTCTTTATTTATTTTTTGGAGCTGGAGCCGTACTCTGTGGCCCAGGCTAGAATGCAGTGGAGTCATCTTGGTAGCCTCCACCTACCGGGCTCAAGCGATCATCCCACCTCAGCCTCCCAAGTAGCTGGGATTACAAGCAGGTGCCACCATGCCTGGCAAATTTTTGTATTTTCAGTAGAGACGGGGTTTCACCATGTTGGCCAGGCTGGTCTCAAACTCCTGGCCTCAAGTGATCCACCCACCTCGGCTTCCCAAAGTGCAGAGATTACAGGCATGAGCCTCCGGGCCCGGCCTCTCTTCATTCCTTGAGAATAATAGAAGTGAATCCAGGAGAGAAACTTCTCCACATTGTTAAAGGCTCCTCGGGCAGAGTGGAACTGCACGTGTTGCCACCTTGGTTTTCTTTACTCCAAATACAAAGCTGTAACTAGGATTAAGATCTGGGCTTTCGTGTCTTGCTAGAACATAGTATTCCATAATTTGTAACTCAGCTCCTCTTAACCACCGCTTAAATTTTATTTATTTAATTTTCTTTTTTAGAGACAGGATCTTGTTATGTTGCCCAGGTTGGTCTCAAATTCCTGGGCTCGAGTGATCCACCTGCCTCAGTCTCCTGAATAGCTGGGACTATAGGCATGTCCCAGACTATAGGCATCACACCCAGACACTGCTTAAATTTTTAAGATTAGCTTGGCTGGTATATACATTATGCTCCAAATCACAGAAAAAGTACTCTTCTGGGGTAAAACCATGCAGTTTACTAATATCACCATCCTGAGTCTCATGAAAGCAAGGATCGTACAAACCTGCTCACCCTGAGTATGTACCCTTGAACTTCAGAGCTGGAAATCAAAATAATAAATAAATAAATACACAGGGAAAAGGGGCAGGTACCCAACATATTTTAGACTTTAAAATCCCATCAGTCCTAGTTCTCTCCTGAGAAGTGTAACAGAAGAGTTGCTTTTCTGGGTAGAGGATATCTGAGCAGTCATGCCAGGCTGTGCTGTTCTTCACGTTTTTAGAACCATGCGGTGACCGGCCAGCATTGCGTGGCTGGCGTGGCCTCCTTCTCCTGGCCTGGAGCTCTCAGGCTGCTGTGCTCCTGGTGTACACACCATACAGTACTAGGACTCTTGCTCTTTCCTCCTAAAAATAGACTCCTGAAACAGTCCAAAGTAGACTCCTCAGCTTCTCTCCTTTTTGACTTTTTTTTCCTCCAGACTCTTCTGAGCTTGTCCCCAGTTTTGCTTTAGACTCCTGAAATATTTATTCATTTTTTTTTAACATTTTAACTTTTATTTGAGGTTGAGGGGTATGTGTGCAGGTTTGTTATATAGGTAAACTCATGACTCAGGGGTTTGGTGTACACATTATTTCGGACTTCCGAAATATTGAAATAATACTCATCTAAATGAGATTGTTCATCGGTAAGAAGAAAAATCACTCCTGCAACCCTGACAGACTGTTTCTCTTGACCTTTAACAGACCATAATGGGCACGTTGTTGTGTTTGTTCTGCTCTGCTCTGGGTGAGGGCAGCATGACATTTCCATCATCTCTCTAGGCCTCTGCGTAATTATGTTGTTATGAATTACTGTCTGTCCTGAATGGAGTCCATCTAGCTGAGTGTCCTGCTGCTTGTAGGAAGAGGGAGATAGAGGCAGAGACCGGGAGAAACAGATAGAGGGGAGACAGACAGAGAGAGACAGAGACCGGGAGAAACAGATAGAGGGGGAGACAGACAGAGAGAGACAGAGACAGGGAGAAACAGATAGAGGGGGAGACAGACAGAGAGAGACAGAGATAGGGAGAAACAGATAGAGGGGGAGACAGAGAGAGACAGAGACAGGGAGAAACAGATAGAGGGGGAGACAGACAGAGAGAGACAGAGATAGGGAGAAACAGATAGAGGGGGAGACAGACAGAGAGAGACAGAGACAGGGAGAAACAGAGAGAGGGAGAGACGAGAGAGACAGAGAGAAACAGAGAGGGGAGAGAGAGAGACAAGAGACAGAAACAGAGAGAGGAGACAGACAGAGACAGAGAGAAACAGAGGTGGGGAGAGAGACAGAGACAGGGAAAAACAGAGAGAGAATAGTTGTCTAGAAAAGAGAACAGAAACATAATTTGGATTCACATCTAGACAGAGATAAGGAGAAAAAGAGAGAGACAGAGCAGGCAGGTGGGGAGTGGAATATTTGTCCAGAAAAGGAAAAGAAATTTAGATTGACATCTTTGTCATTTCCATTTGGTCTAACGCTTGGCCTACATCCAGTTACCCAAAGTGGTGCTGGAACCCCATTCACCTCAGATAATACTTCTGTCACTGGCATCGAGGAGACAACACTTCAAGTGGTGTTTACATTTGATTCCCTTCGGCTTTGTGACCCTTAGGATCCAGATATCTGCCTAAGAGTGCGTTTGTAGATGTGATATTTAAGTTCTGCTGATTGTCAGGGAACAGTGCTCTCTTTTGGGGAAAGCAGGTCGATCGGGAGCTAACATTCCTGTCCGAGCCTTCTCCTGGAAGCCGGGACGGTGTCAGGGCGCAGCAGGGAACAGAGCTGCCTGCAGGAGAGAGGTTGACGGAAGACTCTTCCTGCCTCCGGGAGTGGGTTCTCCTATCCTGTGAGTCCTTCTCTTCAAATATAACTTTTCCAAGTTAATGTTTTTTCAACAGAGAAATCAGCGTGTGTGACTTTTTTTTTTTTTTTTTTTTTTT
>NW_016107346.1:6923698-6955541 GCF_001604975.1 Cebus imitator | reverse complement strand
AAGACAGGGATTCACCATGTTGGTCAGGCTGGTCTTGAACTCCCGACCTCAGGTGATCCGCCTGCCTTGGCCTCCAAAGTGCTTGGATTACAGGCATGAGCCACCACGCTTCGCCCAGTGTGTGTGACTTCTATGCAGAAGAACTTAGGAAAGACACTATTTGTGTAATAGGCAAAAAAAAATGTTACGACCTCATCCAGCTGGGTTGCATTCTAATTTGACTAATGAGCTGAGTCAAGTAGCATTCTGTTTTTGTTTTTTAATTAAAAGTACTCTGTCATCAATGTGAAAAAACAATCTACAGAAGTATAGATGTTTGAGAAGAGTCATGGTAATGAAAACAGTAGTTAGTGTTAATCGAGCTTAGTAGCACTTTGCTACTAAGATACTGTTGTGCAAAGGTCTTTGGTAAAGATCTGCTTAATGTTTTTCACCCTGTGCCTTAGTCTATATGGGCTTCTGTACAAAATACCCTAGACTATGTGGCTTATAAACAATAGAATATTATTTCTTACGGTTCTAGAGGCTGCAAAGTCCAAGATCAAGATGCTAGCAGATTCAGCATCTGGTGAAGGCTGCTTCCTGGTTCACAGGGGGCACCTTCTAGTTGTGTCTTTACATGGTAGAAGGGGCAAGGGGGCTCTCTGGGGTCTTCTTTATGAGGGCATCAGTCCCATTCATGAGGGCTCCTCCTTCATGACCTAATCACCTCCCAGTGGCCTTACCTCCTAATACCATCACCTTGGAGGTTAGGATTTCAACATATGAATGGGGGGGGACACATTCAGATGATAGCAGGCCACCATTCTCAAGCTTATTAGAAAACAGGGTCCCTTTTTTCACGGAACCCCCACTACCATCTCTGAGGACACAGGTGGTATTCTGCAGACACAGTTTGGGAAATGAGAGAAGTCTAGCTATACACTGCTGGGTAGGGGCCGAGCTGGGAACAGACACATTTGCCTCATCTCCCCTTTCCAGATTCTTCTCACTAGTTGTGTTGATGGTGATTTGGGATTGGTCTTTCACATTCAAAGCTAGGGCCCTTCACTCATTAATTCACTCATTCTCATTCACTAAAAAATATCTACCATTGCACTGTGCCAGAAGACCATAGCTAGAATAGTGTCCCTGCATCTGGGAAGTCCCTGTGCCATAGGAAAACAGACACACGGACATTCAGTGGGAGGTAAGAGCTGCCGAGTACTATCTACTGAGCACTGCAGGAGCTGGGGCGGGGGCTGGCCAGCTCTACCTGGGGAACTAGGGAAGGCTTCCTAGGAGAGGGGATGGGCACAGCATCCCTAGGGAGCAGTAGAGTTCTCCAGGTGAAGAAAACAGGGAAGGGGAGACTTGAGAATGTGTTTGGCAGCATGTGGGTGCCACAGCTTTCAGCAGGGGGGCTGGTGGAGGAGCACAGATGGCCTTTAAAGTCAACTCTGAGTCACTTCTGAAATTACAGAAATTCAAAGAGAAGGATCTGGAAATCCTCCAACAAGTTATTTGACCTTCTGCTCTCTCAATAACTATTTGGTATCTCGCTAATAAATGGAAGTTCTCTGCAAAAATTGTGTCGTACAGGAAAAGTTGCAGAAAAAAATTTTTTTTTTTTTTTTTGAGTCGGAGTTTCGCTCTTGTTACCCAGGCTGGAGTGCAATGGCGCGATCTCGGCTCACTGCAACCTCCGCCTCCTGGGTTCAGGCAATTCTCCTGCCTCAGCCTCCTGAGTAGCTGGGATTACAGGCGTGTGCCACCATGCCCAGCTGATTTTTTGTGTTTTTAGTAAGGACGGGGTTTCACCATGTTGACCAGGATGGTCTCGATCTCTTGACCCCGTGATCCACCCGCCTCGGCCTCCCAAAGTGCTGGGATTACAGGCTTGAGCCACCGCGCCCGGCCTGCAGAAAAATTTTTAGAGAACAAAAATCATTCTCCTGTCTTCACCTGTAAACCATAGAATTTACATTTTTCCTAAACGGCTTTATTCTAGCAAGTTGTCCCTGGATTCTCCATTCATGCCTCATCTACGAAAATGACTGATCAGAGGTTAAATAAAATTTCCAAAGCAGGGCTAGGAGTTATTCAACTTCTCTATGTGATAGTGGTTGAGATAGAAACTATTTCCTATTTTTTTTCTCGTTGCCTTGACAACTGGGGTTTTTTTTTTTTTAAGCTTTTGATTTTTCTCAACAACATGAGCTGCTTCCTTTGGTTGAGCTGAGACATGTGTACAGATTTATATCTTATTCAGAGAGTCTCTAGTGTAAATGTTTATGAGATATCGATTTTTTATTTTTCAAAATTCTTCAATGTTGAACAGAGTAGATAATTGCATAAAACCGTTTGCCTGCCTGATTAGCCAAACGAAGGCAAATCAATCGTGATTTTCCAAGTCTGATGTCAAATACTGTAAAAAATGATTTTGATTCATTTTTATAAAATATCATGGACTATTTTAACATTTGGCTTTTGAATGTCCCTGACAAGGTCTATGTGAAAATTGTTTCCATATCCCAGAAGTGCACATCTTCCTCCTGTACTTCCCCTTGTTCCCATGGCTCTAGCCATAGTGGCTTCTCATCCTTGCTAAGCTGTTCCCATCTCACAGCCTTTGCCATTTCCTCTGCCTGGAACCTGCCTGCCCCGGATATTCACATTGCCCCCTCCCTTCTTGCACTTATGTCTCTGATTCAATGCCACCTTCTCCTCCTGGACCTTCCTATGTAAAACAGCATTCTTACTCGTCACTAGCCAGTCAGGAGGTGGGAGGATCCCTTTCTGGAAAAAACAGTTCAGTCGTCATCCTATATGAAAACCCCCAGACCATAAGCCCTAACCCTAGCAAGAGCTTCCAATGAGCCTTTTAATGCCTCGCTCTTAGATTCGAACTCGCAGCCCAAAATCACCAGCTATTTGAGGGAATCTTCTATTACAAAAAAAAAAAAAAAAAAGGGCAGAGGAAAGCATACAAGAAATGTAGGAGTGGAACCAAGTGGAGCCCAGGTCAGCGGCTGTGGAGCAGCCAACTGGAGCCATAGCACAGAAGATTCTCAGGGGGACATTGCTGTGAGGACTGGGGTCCTGAGGAGCTATTCCAACAGGTTGACATGCAGAAATTTGTATTGAGAGGCCATTGGAAGGTATGGGTAAAATTAGGATACAGTTGACTCTTGAACAACACAGGGGTTAGGAGTATTGGCCTCCCCTCCACCCACCACCTGCAATAATTTTTGACTCCCCCAAACCTTTTATTTTCTTCACCTTTTATTTTAAGCTCAGGGTTATATGTGCAGGATGTGCAGGTTTGTTGCAGAGGTAAACGTGGGCCATGGTGGTTTGCTGCACAGGTAATCCTATCACCTAGGGATTAAGCCTAGCGTTCATTAGCTGTTCTTCCTGATGCTCCACCTCCCCCCACCCACCCCCCACCTCCGACAGGCCCCACTGTGTGTTGTTCCCCTCCACGTGCCCATGTGTTCTCACCATTCAGCTCTCATTTATAAGTGAAAACATGCAGTGTTTGGTTTTATGTTACTGCGTTCGTTTGCTAAGGATAATGGCTTCCAATTCTATCCATATCCCTGCAGAGGACATGATCTCATTCCTTTTTATGGCTGCATTGACTCCCCAAAACCTTAACTACTAAGAGCCTCCTGTTGACTAGAAGCCTTACAGGTAATATGAACAGCGGATTAACAACATAAATAGATTAGTATCTATGTATATTTTATGCATTCATGACATACCTAATTTTTCTTAATTTTTTCGATATTTTTAGACTATGCAGTTTGTCTGCTAAAACTACAAAAATTCACCGGGCATGGTGTTGGGGGCCTGTAATCCCAGCTACACAGGAGGCTGAGGCAGGAGAATTGCTTGAACCTGTGAGGCGAAGGTTTCAGTGAGCTGAGATGGTGCCCCTGCACTCCAGCCTAAGTGACAGAGCAATACTCCATCTAAAAAATAAATAAATAAATAAAAATAAAAGATAAATTTTAAGCAGCCCTGCTTCTGTGCACATGTCACTGATAGTTTGATGTACATTTGATTAATATTACATTTTGTCCAGCATGTGGCTGACGTCCTTGTCAGCCTCATTTGTTTAAATCCATTTTCACTTGCTCATGGAGCAATTAACTCAGACTCACCTTGTTGGAAGTCATGCTGAAGATATATTTATCATTTCCTCCTACATCATGGAGACAGATTGGACTGTGGCTCATGCTTGTTGAGGTTGTATGCTTATTAAAAATGGAGTAGATGTATGTGATATTAAATTGAGCTTTTTAATTTCCTTAGATTTAATGACGTACCTTTGCCATGTACTTAATCTCAGCAAATATTTACCCATCCAAAATTGGCAGATTGCAATTTATAACTTGTCATGTCAAATGAAACATTTTCTCTTTTCTTTGCCCCTTGAAGGATCTCTGCTCAAAATTATAATCTTTTAAAAAATAGCTGACACATTCTCCTTTGTGGGGAGCGTTCAACATTTCTGTCCTGTGATTTGAAACTGACCCTTCTCACTCCTCTTCAGCTTTAGCCTATACTTATTGATATATTTATTTTAGATACAGTTTAATGTTTTTATTCTGATTTCTGGGTCATAGAGAGATCAATGGGTAAATGGAGAGATGGATGAATGGATAAATTAGATGACTGAATGATAGATAGATAGATAGATAGATAGATAGATAGATAGATAGAGACAGACAGACAGAAAAGCAGATCAAAGTATACCAAAGATGTGTGGAAGTACAGGTTCAGATAACAAAGAATACACCACAAGCTTTAGTCTCAATCTCCCTAGACCGTAAAACCTTATATAATGGTCAGCTTTCCAAAGCAGAGGCTAAATAACTGTCATTCTATTGCATCCAATATAGCATCCCAAACTTTGTTGATGTAGGATTAGTAAGATGAAAACAGGTAATGTGTGTGTGTGTATGCATGTGCATGTGCATACATAAATATATTTTTAATTGGGATAAAATTTACATATACCAAAGTACATAAATCTTATGTGTTACAGTTTGGTGATTTTTTACATATGTGTATACCTACATAACCACTACCTAGATCAAGATGTAGAAAAACAGAAATTTGCATTAAAGATTTATTGTGTGCATGAGTGTTTTGGGGGCCCCTTTAAGAGCTAAAGCTTTAAATGCATTTGGGGTTCTGCCACTTAGAGGTCAAAAAACTTTAGTCATCCAGAATGACCAGTATAATTAGGTTATTTTTCTCTCTCTTTTTCTTCATAGCATCCTTCAAATTTGTATTCCTTTTTAGGTTTATGCCTTTATATGTGAAATGAAATTTAGGGAGAACTTTAGGTAACAGAAAATTCTAAAATGTCAATAAGGCAGTAAATGTTATCAGTAATAACTCCATGACTCATAATTTCTGCCTCTATCTTACGATTGACATAATTTATTGACTAAAAGAACATTTAACTGCTTTCTTTAAGCTTAAACAGCTTCTTTCTCATGATCTTTTCAAAGAGTGAATATCATAAAAGAGTAAAAATAATTGTTTTTCCCTTTTTCCAAAAGAGTCTTTGGAACAGATACCTTGGTCTGTGGGCCAATGGCTGCACCGTCAGTATTGCAGTGCAGAGACTATTAGAGCAGCAGGCCTGAGCTGAGTTAGGAAGATAAAGTTATTTCAAAAGCAAATGGAAATACTTGACAACGGGGAAAGAGAACATTGTCTACAAAACGTTAATAGCCTGTACAGTTTTTATAAAACCAACCTGGAACAACTTTGAAGTTGAATGATTTTGCATAACTGGCTTATTATGGAATGAAACTTTCAGAAACAAAACGTAGAATGGAGATGAACTGTACTTTTAAGATGATCACATGTGATTTGAGATCAAAGTCTAGCATTGGAATACTGTTTTAAGGATAGCTGGATTACCTTGGTGAATTAAACAGATGTGTCACCACAGGAATCGAAAACAAAAACCTTGAAATTTTATGTAGCTCCTTCCTCTACCTTCAGATAAAATCTCTGTACATCAGCCTAGGTGATATGAATATTGTCTACTTCAAGCACTTTTAGAAAATGAGCTTTGGATATAAGGGCAATTTGGCTATGACATTTATTATTTTGGTTGATCTGTCCAATTAAGAGACTGATATCTTAACTCCTTCACCATTGCCTGCATGTCCCTAAGTTGGTAATAACTTTCTTGGAACTTTGAAGGTCTGTTTCATTGCCTTCTTGCTCACACTGCCACTACGGAGGTGTCTCATGCAACTTAATTATCATTCACTTATGAATAATTTGTCTTTCCTCTCAGGTTGTTTGTAGGATTTTAATCTACGCAGTTTTATCTACGGCCTAGCCCTAAATTTCCTTTTATTTATCCTGCTTACAGAACATTGTAATTGATGAACCTGAGGATTTGTGCTTTATCAGTTCTGAGAAATTCCCACCCATTAACTTGTCTCATTGTGCATTGCCTTTCCTTCATTCTCTCTGTTAGCTCTTTCTGAAATTCCAATTATATGCATGTTGGATCATCTCACTTTGACTTCCATATCTCTTTTTTTTCCCTCCATCTCTCTGGCTCTCTATGCTAAATTATAAGTAATATCTTCAACTCTGATTTCTATTTTCTAATTATCTTTCCACTAGAGTCTAGTCTCATTTTACCTATTTGCTATTTTACTATTTACTATTTACCTATTTGCTATTTTACTCTAATTTTTCTTTTTCTGTAATTTAACATTTTTTATTGTGCTTTTTGTTGTTTTTTCTTGTTTACCTGTTCATTTTTTGTAGTCTCTTCTTACTCAAATTTTCAATTTCCTATTCTAGTTTCTTAATGTATTAAGCATATTTGCCTTAGATCATGATTCCGTTAATGCCAATATCTGAAGTTGCTGTGGGTCTCGTTGGCCAGCTCTTTTAGGTTACTCCCACTCAGTTAAGGTAAGTTTGGGCCACAAACACATGTGAGTTCTGGCTCATGATTACATTTTCTTCTTCTTCTTTTTTTTTTTTTTTTATTTCCTTTTATTTTCTTTTATCAGGTTAAATCTTGGGGCAGATATTTCTTTCTCTCTCTACCCCAAACCAAGCCAAGTTTTTCTTAGTCTGTTTTGTTTTACTATAGGCCTTTACAAAGCATACTTTTTTCTCTAGTTCACTTTTTTCTGGGGGTGTGACTTCAGGGTTCTCAGCTTTATGCAGTCATTTCTTGTTACGCACCCCCACCATGCCATGGCCCTAGCCTCTGTGTCCTGAACGCTGTGTGGACATTGAAGCTGACCTGCTAGTTCTCAACTCCAGCCCGGGCTTTACAGACCTCTCAGAGCTTCTATTCTCCTTTTGCTTTTGGTCTCTAAAGGTTTCCTTGCTTTGTTACCAGCTCAATCATGGATTTTAAAATACTTTTGAGAAACGTTTTATCCAGCCTTTTTTTTTTTTTTTTTTTGAGACAGAGTCTCGCTTTGTCACCCAGGCTGGAGTGCACTGGCGTGACCTCAGCTCACTGCAACCTCTGCCTCCCACGTTCAAGCTGTCCTCTGCCTTGGCCTCCCGAGTAGCTGGGATTACATGCATGTGCCACCAGGCTTGCTAATTTTTGTATTTTTAGTAGAGACAGGGTTTCACCATCTTGGCCAGGCTGATCTTGAACTCCTGACCTCGTGGTCAACCTGCCTGGGCCTCCCAAAGTGCTGGGATTACAGGCATGAGCCACCACACCCAGCCCTTTATCCAGCATTTTTAGCTGTTTGGTAACAGGGAGGGTTTTCAGACTATCTTGTCCACCATATTCTTTTGTCAAAAATACATAACTATTTCTGCAAGCACACCTCTAGTGTGAAGGTGGAAATTCAATTGCATATGTGCCTCACTTCTAGCCCTTAATAACTCATGTTAGAAAATTTCTCAACAAAAATGCAGCACAAACCACTCATGGCCCATCTCTTTCTGTCACTTAGCCTCAGTTTTCACTTCTCTTCTGTCTGTAGTCTTTTCCTGCAGAAGTCGTATTATGCAGATTTTAAATTTTGTGGCTTTTTTCCAGTTTCTCTGAGTCTTCTGTGTTCTCTGATGCTATGTGCTTCAGGAGAGAAGGCTCAAAGCATTGCTCTCCTTAAATCCAAGTGTAAATGCGAGGTATGGGTGTTGAGAATGATCTCCTATAACTGATCTCATTGTGTTTCCTTCTCATCTTGCTTGTTAAACTCAGCACCGCGGTTCTGACTCAGCCAGTAGTCATTCTGTGAACCCTAGATCTTCTCTGCCTATTTTCCCAAGCTTTTGTTTTGTGCTTAATGCTGCCTGTTTCTCCTGCTTCAATGTATTTACTAACTCAAACTTTTCCTGAAGCTCTTTGCTTGATTTATAGCCGTCATCAGACTCTCTGGAGGTTGAGTCATTTCAATTCCACCCACATCCTGGTGCTAGTCCCCCTTGGAGGATGTGTTTGGGGATGGCTGGAGGGCTCCACCAGCCTGGGCTTCTGTGTGTGACACTCCCACACACTGAGGCACCTGCTGTTTCTGCCCACGCTGGGACCGTGTTTACTTTGCAGAGGGTGCACCAGGGACCTCTGTACAGTCATAGTCCTCCTGCTGTGAGATGGATAATGTTCACTATGATTCATCCCCTCAACTCTGGGGCCAACATGGGGCAGTAGCGATTGGTAAAGATTATGTTCCTTCCAGTTACAAATAAATGCTTGTTTGTCTGGAGTTTCCATTTGATATAATATCTATCACTGTGTAGTGTGTGTGTGTGTGTATTTTTTTTTTTTTTTTTTTTTTGAGACTGAATCTCACTCTGTCGCCAGGCTGGAGTTTAGTGGCACAATCTTGGCTCGCTGCAACCTCTGCCTCCCGGGTTTAAAAGATTCTCATGCCTCAGCCTCCCAAGTAGCTGGGACTACAGGCATACATCACCACGCCTGGCTAATTTGTTTGCATTTTCGGTAGAGTGGGGTTTCACCATGTTGGCTAGGCTGGTCTCCAACTCCTGACTCAGGTGATCCACCTGCCTTGGCCTCCCAAAGTGGTGGGCTTACAGGCATGAGCCACCATGCTCAGCCAGACATATATTAGTGGAAGATTCACAGTTCACTTTGAAAAATCCCAGATGTTAAAGAATAAGCACCTTAATACTCTAACAACTCTGCTGTGGGCACTAGAGTAATAATTACAATGTATCTTTTATTTATCGAGCACTTGCTATGTGCTGGGCTTTATGCTAATAAATCATGTAATCCTTACAAGAGTCCTATGAGGTAGGAGCTGTTATTATCCCCGTCTTATAGATGAGGACCTGGAGAATCAGAGATGTGAAGTAACTTGCCCAGGATCACATAGCGAGTAAGGGGCTCACTAGGACTCAAACTCAAGGCTTCTTCCGAAGTCCATGCTCACAAACATCTCTTCTGTTAGGACAAAATCAGATTTCTGGTTCATGACAATGAACTTTTGCAAAGGCCAGAACTGAATCTACCTTACAAGGTAACATATTTGAAAGTGTAACTGTGTTGCCTGCATTGCACAGAACTGATGTTAGCATACCTTTGTGAGAACTACTTTAAGAACCAGCATGTGTAACATAAGAAAATCAGTTTTCTTTTGCAGATAAACCTTGCATTTCACCCCAGGCCCTGTTATCCTGCTTGATCACTCACCTACATTATTTACAGATTTCACTCCTCATGCCTCTTGACAGTTTCCAGAAATGCAGTTCTGTCCCCTGAGGATGGAGCTTTGTCACCAATGAGGACATTCAGAAGAAGTTTCCAGAGGGAGTGAAGATGCTTCCTTAGAGGCTCTGACAGGTTCTGAGCAATGTCATTTTACAAATAAGAGCTTGGCTCTTGGGGTGATTACTTTAAAGGAGAAGTGCTCAGCTATATCAGTGCATCTTAGTGTGTTTGTTTACTATCCATTCTCTGCCTTCATAGATATACTTAATGTCGACTTGATATGGAGTGAAATCTGCTTGCAGAAATCCACATTTACAATAATGCTACTGCATATAGAAAAACACCAGACTTTCTTCCTCTGTTACAGATGTTACCTTCTCTAGGAAAAGCTTACTGCAAATGTCAACACTGGAACTGGCACTGTTTTGATAGGAATCTTGTTCTGTTTCTCTTTAAATCTTAAAACCACCAAATATTGACTTGTTGATTTAGACCGATTGTGGGAGGCCCCACAATCTCCTCCTGAAGGAAAAAAGGATTAGGTTTCTGCTTCCCCAGGAAACAGGGAATTATCTCTCTGCTGAATGTGTATCGAGCAACACTCCAAGTGTCATTTTTAAAGTGCTCATATTTTTCTTACAGGTAAGGTTGACGTTTGAAGCATCATCTTAATTAGCTACTCACATTTAACGTAACTCAGGGGGCGGCAGTAAACAGTCGTAATCAAAATAGTAATGTTACCATAGCAACCAAGATCCTGCTCAGTTGCTTTTCCTTTCTGCTTACCATCTAGGCAAGGATATGAAACAAATCTGCCAAAACCTCCTGTGTGAAATGAAAGTTTAAAAACCACTGGGGGAAAACATTCTTGAATGATTGTTTTAAGTGCTTCAGTGAAGCTCCTGTCTCCAAATGGCTCCTGAAGGAAATCGTGTCCCCGGTTCTCTTGTCTGACAGCTTTGCCTCCTGACAGCTATTCCCTACAACGTGGACGTGATCAGGGGAATCATAGCTTTATTCCAGCTCCAGCTGCAAGGTCCAGGAAGCGGGCGAGTTGACCCACATAATCCCCCATGGCTTTTCTAGCTATAAAGTGTTAGGTTCTGATCCCTTAACTTAGTTATTCCTTTATTGCAAAATGCAAAACCATGCTGTTTTAAAACAAGCCTTGGGGTAAGCCTCAATTTCATGAAAAAGAAGAGAGAGGATTGTCAATCATTTTGATGCTGTAAGCCAGTAGTTCCTAAATTTTTATTATCTGAATCCTTTAAGGAAAGCCCTTGATCTCCCGTTTGGCCCACCATCACCAGCACTGGTTCTAATAATGGCAAATGATAGCCATATGAAAATCATATTAGTTTTTTTTTTGTTGTTGTTAATTATTGCATATGTTAGTATGAAGGTCATGTTAATGAAGAAAATTAATGAGCAAATAGAACTTTTCTGTGTTATAATTGCCAGCCCCTTCACCCAGTGATCCTGGAGACTTGGTCTTGGTCTCAATTTTCTCATCTGGAAAATAAGACACAGTAGAGCCGGATATTTTCCCTACTCTTGGATCCAGCTTGATACATGACTTCTTTATTAAATAGAATGGAAAAACACTATCACCTTTTAGTAGTGATAAGCTGACACCATGAGGGTTGTTTTGTTTGAAAAAACAAAACAAACCCTGTGGCTTCTCAGGAGGTCCTTGCTTCACCCTCACCTTTTTATTGCTTTCCATGTAAGAGACTGGAATAATCTAATTGTGAAATTAATCAAAGAGAAATCAGGCAAAAGTGTTTTCTTTGTAATTCATTTTGTATGCCATTAAAAAGAAATAAGATAAAAAGAGAGAGGGAGTGAGAAAAAGTAGAAAAATGGTCAGGAATATGAATGAACAGTACACAGAAAAGGAAACCCAAGTGGCCCATAACTGTATGAAAAGCAGCTCCGCCATACAAGTTGTCAGGGAAATGCAAACCCAAATCCAAGATACAGCTTTAATGTCTGATAATATCAGAATTTGGCAAAGATGTGGAGAAACAGGGAAACCCAAACACTGCTGGTGGGAGTGTAATTGTTATTATACAACCACCTTGGAGAGCAATTTGGCAGGATCTAGTAAATTGAAAATGCACATTCCCTTCGATTCCATAATTCTACTTTTGGATGAATTTCCAAAGAAAGTCACCTCCTGATACATGTGCACAAGGCGGTAGGTATCAGGAGGCTCACTGAAGCCTTATTTGTGACAGTAAAAAATTAAATACAGCCTACTTGTCTATCAGGAAGAGAATGGATGAAAAATAATGTAGCATGTTCCTATATTAGAGTACTATAAAGCAGTTTTACATAATCAACAATGGCTGAAAGTAAAAAATCACAAAGTCAGATGTAAAACTTTGTGTTTTGAAAACAAAATGCAAAACTTTGCATATTGAAAGTTAAAATGCCTACCACGCACAAAGCAGCATTCTTGCATATGGATATGTATATATATGTGTGCATGTGTGTATTATTTATATGGCATCAAAAATGGGCTGGCGGTGGGGTGCAATGCCTGTAATCCCAGCACTTTGGGAGGCCAAGGCAGGCAGATCACTTGAGGCCAGGAGTTTGAGAACAGCCTGGCCAACATGGCAAAATCCCCTCTCTACTAAAAATACAAAAATTAGCTGGGTACCAGCTCCTCGGGTGGCTGAGGCGCAAGAATCACTTGAACCCAGGAGGCAGAGGTTGCAGTGAGCCAAGATTAATTCTTTTAAAAGGTGAGGGAGGCTAGAAGCAATCAGATTATTAGGTTGATGCAAAAGTAATTGCAGTTTTGGTCAATGTAAAAACCACAATTATTTTTACACCAACCTATAATATCTGTGAAGAAATAGTCAACTTTAATTTAAATGTTTAATAAGAAGAAAGTTTTGAAGCAAATAGGACATTGTGTTAATTGCCAGTTTGGGGTGGTATGAGCTTGGATGTTATAGCTGTCTGTACTTAGAACTTTTACTTTTTCAAGAAAACATAAAATGGCCAAAGTAGAAGACTGCTTACAAATCAGAACACTGGTCTTATTAAATTGCCCTGGCACCTACTTTTAGGACTATTTACTAATCACAGCTGTCTTTTTTTTTTTTTTCCCAGCATTCATTTTATTCCTCTATGAAGGCCTCTTAGAGGACCCTGCCCTCTGCCCATGGCATCTGTTTGTCACTAGGATGAAGGGTGACAGCATATGCCACTTGCCCTCTGGGTGATTCATTCAGTTTGAACTTTCAGATATAAACAAGTGCAGAGACTGTGGTTTCCAAAGCACCTGAGCAAACCATCCATCCCTTTGAAATGTTAATTTGGATTAAATATCTTGATATCCACACACTCTCCCTTTGTGAGAATGTAGTTTTGTCCTTTAAAGGAACAGTTGCAAATTCTAAAATGTATGAACCGTGGATGGCAGGGTTGCTATCCGGACAAAAGAGGCTTAAGCTTATTGTTTTTCTGTCACTGATTTTATGGAATCAATAAGATAGGATGTAAGGTGCCCCAGAACTCCAACCCGAGTGTTATTATGCAGCAGGGAAAAGCCAGACTAAACCAAGAAGAGACCTCAAGTGAGCTGCTGATGAGTCAAAGTGAATCAGGGCCAATTCACTTGCTGGACAGTAACCAAAAGTTTGAACGGCTAGGAAGTAGGAAAAATTCCAGTAGTGCAAAGAGGGAAAAGGAGAGGAGGGTTGGCTTGGAGTACAGTAGGACAAATCCACGGAAGGTTTAGCCAAAAGCAGAAGTCTATAGATACCTTATTATTTATAACATGGACTGAGATGATTTCCAGCATCAAATTTCAGCCCTCCAGGACATAGCTGTGTGGTAGGAACTTTGTTAACCCAGGTATATCAGCCTCATTCCTCCAGCACCAGGTTGTGTCATGTGTCATAATACATGTATACATGTAATGAATTGTGTGATTAAGGGCCCTCTAGAAAGTGAAAAGAGGTGCTTTAATAATTAATTAAGGCTAGGGTGATGGCTTACACCTGTGATCTCAGCACTTTGTGAGGCTGGAGCAGGAGGATCACTTGAGCCCAGGAATTCAAGACCAGCCTGGGCAACATAGCGAGATCCCATCTCTATAATAATAATAATAACTGAGACAACAGGCCTAAACCAGGACCGTCCTGGGCAAACTTTCCAGTAACCCTAGTGAGTACCAGTCCCTCTAGTAAGAGCACACATTTATAGAAAGGAATGCTTGAAGTTGAAAGAAGTGTTTGCCTGGCTTCTTAGCCCAGCCCCCAAGGTGATCAACCCACCTCAGCCTCCCAAAATGTTGGGATTACTGGCGTGAGCCACCACACCTGGCCAAATTAAAGTGTTTTAAACATATGAGTCAATTATGAGCATTAGTTTAAAGGGGGACCCGTGACTATTTTTAGAGCCACACAATCCCAGGGAACCTCCAACAGACAAACCAAGGAAGCAGGGCCTGGGAACTTAGGAGTGTACCATGCAGGGCCCTGAAAAAGGACAGCTTCCCATCCAAGCAGCATAGAAGGAGACCTAATAAGGCACATACTGCTTCTTTCCTTAAATCCTGATACTTCTTCATTTTTAAAAACTTAAGTCTTGGCCAGGCTCCATGTCTTACACCTGTAATCCCAGCACTTTGGTAGGCTGAAGCGGGCAGATCACTTGAGCTCAGGAGTTTGAGACCAGCCTAGGCAACGTGGTGAAACCCCATCTCTACAAAAAATACAAAAAAAAAAAAAAATAGCTGGGTGTAGTCGTGTGCACCTGTAGACCCAGCTACTCAAGAGGCTGAGGTGGGAGGATCGCCTGAGCCCAGGAGGTGGACTCAGGCAGTGAGCTGTACTTGCACCATGGCACTCCAACCTGGGGGCAACAGAGCAAAACCCTGTCTCAAGAAAAAAAAAAGTCTTAGATTTCTTTCAGTTCTGTAACATCCTTGAAACCACACATAGGTCCTCTTAATCAGCACTTCCTAGTAAAAGAAACTGGACAAATCAGGCAGGGTGGGTGGGTGGCTGTTGATTCAGATGCATGCAGAGGGCAGAATTCTAAATATCAAATCCGTTTGGTAGAAACTTATCATAGTTGAAGGCAAAAATGTTTCACAGAGATGAAATCCTGCTGTGCATTTATGAACCACAGAAATAGCCGGGGAAGCTTCTCTGGAAGAATCCATCACTAGATATTGGGGTTTCTAAAGGCTGATGGCATCTCTTGCAGAACATAACCATTAATCTCAAGGGCCCTATGCCAGCTGACTGTCTTCTGAATTCAAATAAGCACCTATAACTCCTAAAGATAAAAAAATATTTCTAGGTGTATAAGAATCCAAGTATCCGGCTGGGCATAGTGGCTCATGCCTATAATCCTAGCACTTTGGGAGGCCAAGGTGGGTGGATCACTTGAGGCCAGGAGTTTGAGACCAGCCTGGCCAACATGGCAAAACCCCATCTCTGTCAAAAATATAAAAAATTAGCCAGGCGTGGTGGCATGCACCTGTAGTCCCAGCTACTCGGGAGGCTGAGGTGAGAGGTTCATTTGAGCCCAGGAGGTGAGAAGCTGCAGTGAGCTGAGATCATGCCACTGCACTCCAGCTTGGGTGACAGAGTGAGACCACGTCTCAAAAAAAAAAAGGGAATCTGTAATATCTGTATGTTATCTCTTTTCTTGTTGGCAAAGAGAAAATTTAACAATGGGATGCATGCAAAAGCATTGTGATATCAAGCCCTGCCCTCCTCCTTTTCTTCTTGTAAAGTTTTAAAGAAATCCTATTCATGATAGAAAATATATTGAAATAAAAAGGGTAGTTTTGTTCAATTTAAATAATTCCAAAGTCATTGGGACCAGTGCCAATGGCTTTTCCCGCTCAAACATTGTTGAAGGGAAAAAAAGCCATCTCAAGGTCTGAGAAGGGAAAATGCATAATAGGTACTAGCAAGAAGGGTGTTGTGCAGGGAATGGGTACCAACAGCAAAAGTCTCTTTTTTTTTTTTTTGAGACTGAGTTTTGCTCTTGTTGCCCAAGCTGGAGTGCAATGACACGATCTTGGCTCACCACAACCTCCACCTCCTGGGCTCAAGTGATTCCCCTGCCTCAGTCTCCCATGTAGCTGGGATTAAAGGCATGTACCACCACATCCAGCTAATATGGTATTTTTAGTAGAGACAGGGTTTTTCCATGTTGGTCAGGCTGGTC
Organism: Cebus imitator; assembly: GCF_001604975.1. Taxonomy (NCBI): domain Eukaryota; kingdom Metazoa; phylum Chordata; class Mammalia; order Primates; family Cebidae; genus Cebus; species Cebus imitator. The sequence continues at coordinate 6,939,652 of NW_016107346.1, read as the reverse complement.
TCGAACTCCCGGCCTCAGGTGATCCGCCCACCTCAGCCTCCCAAAGTGTTGGGATTATAGGCGTGAGCCACCGCTCCCGGCTGGTAGCAAAAGCCTCTTAGGGAGCTCAAGGCAAATCAACATATTACAATGCAATGGGATTCAACATTGAGTTCCCACTCCTTTCAAGATCCATCCTTTGAGCCAGGGGAGGGGTGAGGAGTGGGGAGACATAATTGGCATTTGGGGGAAGGACCATTTCTTTGTCCTGTGCACTATAGAATGTTTACATCCTTGACTCCACTTACTAAATGCAAGTAGCACTTTGCAATCCCTGACACAAAAAGATCCCTAGAATCTCCTTGGAGACATTGCTATCCCCTTTTGACAGTTCTACAAAGCTGGGATATATTAACAGAAGAAGGTGGGGTTTCAACATAGCTACGAGAATGCACCACTGAGCAGGAACTGACCTAGTACCCATCATTCTTTCCACACATGGGCACATCAGGAAAGGAAAAGCAGTTAGCTTCATTTGCTGGCAAAGAAATGGTGACATCCAAAAAGCTATAAACAGCCTCATGATTAGAGAGGAGGCTTTATAGTTTGCATTACAGCAAATTTTAAAAGGAAATCAAAGACTGAAAGGGACTGCAGGCAGCGTTCAAAAGAACTGACATAGTAAATGACTCAGCCCGTATGTCATTGGTCTTCTGAAGGGGAAGAGTTGTTTCTCTGAAGAGGGCTGGCAGACTGCCTGACATGTGCATGAAAAATATAGGAGACAGCTAGCTTTTAGACTCTTTTGTGGACACTGGACTCTTCAAAAATTTAAAATTAAATGAAACACAGATGAAAATTTAAAATCCTGCATATCAAAGCACATTGACTATTTACTTACCAAGTATGTGCCATGTTGTTTGGAGTTTTCTGTATAAGTGGACAGTTTTGGGGATTCAACTTTCCCAGTGTTACTGCTGGGGATACCCTGCTCTCTCCCACCCATCTCATTAGCCCTTCCCAGCTTCTGTCTTCTAGCCACTACCCCCCCAGCCCCTTCCCAGAACAAGGTCATCTTCGGGGAAGAAGGGAGGAAGGGACCCCTCATCCTGCCATCATGGGACCCTATTCCCTCTCCCATCTCCAACTTTCTAACAGCAACATCATTTGTTAGGCAACTACCCGAGCTAAGACTTTTTATTTGGTTGCTTGATAGTAAAGTAAGCCACCAAAGGAAATTTTAACATCTATTGCTCCAGAGGTTTCTTTAAATTTTTTCACAATTTTGTAAAACCAAAAGCACTTTTTCATGAATTATTTGAGATTTGCTCACTTGAAGGCCACCACTCCTGATTTTTCTACAAACAATGACATTCTCTTCTAAAACACAATAAAACCATCAAAATCAAGAAATTAACATGATCCATCACTACCGTCTAATCCTCAGACCCTATTCACAGCTCTCCAGTTGCCCCAGTAATGTGCTTTACAGTGAAAAGATGCAGTTTAAACATTTTTGTGTGTGTTTGACTGTCAAGGCTGTTTTTAGCCTCCTTCCGTCTGAGACAGTAGCTCAGTCCTTCCTTGGTTTTCACAAACTTACACCTGTGAAGCGTACAGGCCAAGAACTCCCCTGCTGCTTCTATGCCATCAGGACCAGAAAGAGACCAGCATCTGCCTCCCTTCCCTTCCACCCATCCTGGAGGCTTCAGTCCAGTGACAGGGTGGTTGGGAGGAACTTAGGCAGAAGCTCTGGGCATAGCAGGGCCAAGGAAACGTTCTTCACTATTTCTTAAAAAATAATGAGGGGCCTGGGACATATTTTTGTGTTGTTGGGTTTTTTTGATGTTGTTGTTTTGTCTTGTCTTATTTTGTTTGAGATGGAGTCTTGCTCTGTTGCCAGGAGTGCAGTGGCGCGATCTCGGCTCACTGCAACCTCCGCCTCCCAGGTTCAACCGATTCTCCTGCCTCAGCCTCCCGAGTAGCTGGGACTACAGGCGTGTGCCACCACGCCCGGCTAATTTTTATATTTTTAGTAGAGACGGGGTTTCACCATGTTGGCCAGGATCGTCTCGATCTCTTGACCTCGTGATCCACCCACCTCAGCCTCCCAAAGTGCTGGGATTACAGGCAAGAGCCACTGAGTCTGGCTGGGACATAGCTTTAAGCTTTCTGGAAACTAGTGTAGTGGAAATACCGTCCTACACATTCTTTATAAAGCATGATCTCTGTTTTGGGTTCCCCTGGCCACTCTTGAGTTCTCTCTCTCCTCGAGCTTATAGGCTGGGCCTCAGGCTGCTGAAGAAAGGCCAGCGGGCAGAGGAGGAGAACTGGAACTAGCCACAGAGACATTTAGTTTCTATTTCTTCTCACCACTTGGACTTTGCTCATCAACCTGCTTCTCTATTGCCATGGTCCTTTCAGAATAAGATTGCAGGTCACCTCCTCCGAAGAGGAGCATGCACTCATTCTGCTACCCTTGCACTGCACTGTCCACTGAGTCCACACTGTCTCAGTTAATGTCACTATATCATTTCATATCTGTGTAAATCCTATATTTCACTTGTTTAATGTCTGTAATGATGTCCTTTCTTCCTACTTAGGTTCCAAGTACCTTAGATGAGGGACATGGTCTCCAACGTCCATCTGTATATCTTCAACGACTTGTACTGAGTTGCCTGAATATGAGTTTTGTATAAATATGTGTTGAATCATGAATGCTTCTCCATGTGTAGGCCTGCTTGTGACTCAAAGAACACATGTCCACATTCTTTTTTTTCACTTTTTAGTTTTGTTTCTTCTTTCTTTCTTCGTGATGGTTAGGATGTGCTGATGCTTTTGGATAATCTATTTCTCTTTATATTACCATAGATATTCCAGAAGAGAGATTATTTAGTAAAACCCTCATTTTGAAAGTTGAGAAAGTTGAAGCACAGAAATGTTGTATGACTTGTCCAAGGTGTCGTTTCCAGCTAGTAGCAGAACTAGGGCCCAAACCAAAATCCCACCTCCTTTCCTAGAGCTCCATCCACTGCACCATGCACCCTCCTTCAGCATTGGCAAGTACAGCTATATTTATTATAGCTACTGGTTGAGTTTTCTGGGGCAGGGAAATGTCAAAGCTAGTGATTTATAAAAGCTTATATCAGGGTCAGGCATGGAGGTCCAAGAGCAGGATGCCTACCTGGTCAGCTTCTGGTGAGGGCTCCTTTCCTGCCTTGCAGACAACCGCCCTCTCACTGTGTGTCACTTCCTCTCATAAGGTTACCAATCCTATCAGATTAAGATCCTACCTATATGCCTCATTTAATTTGAATTACCTCCCAAAAAGCCCTCTCTCCAAATATAGTCATGTTAGGGGTTACAGCTTCAACATGTGAATTTTGTAGGAACACAATTCAGTCCATAGCATAGTGATAGCATAAATAATTTGTAAACACCTTCAACATACTATAATATGATGTGAAAATAGTTGTTATAGTGGGAAGGGTCACCCACCAGGTTACTTAAGAGTGAATGTCTGCTCCTTGAACCCTCAAGGCTGGGCAGTGAGCCAAGGCCATAGTGCCCTGCTGAGGAGCAGGTGTCCTTGAGAACCCAGACATCCCGGAGAGAATTTGAGAACCTACCAAAGAAAACAGTCCCATCGTGCACACGCACGGATCTCTAGAGCTATCCTGCTAGCATCCAGGAGTGTCCTGTTCATAAGTCCTAATAAACTCATCTACTCATCAAGCTGGACTTGTCCAAGTTATTCTTTGGTCTTTCAGCACCTTCCCAGTTTGAGGGTGGGCATTACAATCTCAAGTTTTTCCCGTAGCAGCTGAGATCTATTGGTGACAAAGTTACGGGTTTTGCTATTAATACTGTGATTTGCTGCCTACATTCATCATGGGAGGAAATGCGTAATTTCGGGTTGTGGTTAGTGAAAATAAATAAATATATATGTATATTTTTTCCATCCAAGTTCACAGGCACCCTGAATTTCTACACAGGGAAATCAGGTTAAAAATCCATCACGCAAGGAAGATGGTCTTGTTGTGAGCCAGCAAGTGGCATAACCCCAGGATGGTGAAAATAGATTCTGAAATCAGCTGATATTTCGCATTGCCAGTTACTCAGGAGCAGCGAGCATGTTGAACTGAAAATAGACATCATCTGCTCTTGGCTTGCTTTCTGATATTTTTCATTGCTTGTTTGAGTATGTTTGAGTATTGGAATGTGTTTTGTCTTGCAGACACCAGTAACCTAAATACAGAACAAAATAACTCTTGGGCCTCTGAGAACTTCTGGCTTGACCCTGCTGTGAAAGGCCAATCAGAGAAGGAAGAAGACAATGGCCTTCGGAAATCCCTGGATAGATTCTATGAAATGTTTGGCCATCCACAGCCAGGCTCTGTGAACCCACTCTCTGCATCTGTCTCCAAGTGCCTGTCTCAGAAAATCACTCAACTAAGAGACCAGGAGAGCCAAAGGTATGTCCTCCGCAGTTTTCAAATGGCCCGGGTCATCTTCAACTGGGACGGCTGCTCTGTCTTACAGAGGCATTCCAGGGACACCCACTTCTACCCACTGGAGGAAGGAAGTACATCTTTGGATGATGAAAAGCCAAAACCAGGACTGTCGAAAGATATTATTAATTTCCTCTTGCAGCAAAATGTAATGAAAGACCCATAACTGGTGCTGGGCAATGTGCAGGGTAGTATTGGAGGTGCCGTGCCATGCCAGCAGCACTGTTGGTGGCCTCCCAGATCCCCTGGAGTCTCGTGCTAGCTCTGTGTGCCCATCCCAATTAAGTGCTTTGTGGTTAAAGGCTGGCACCTGTGACCTGGTATTAGAGCCAGTCAGCCCATATGGAGAGCCAGCAGGGTTCTGGGAGTTCTGTGTCCCTGTGGCCACCCCACCTCCCACTCTCCTTGGCCAAGGCCACCGATTGACTGGGCTACGAGTCAAAAGCCCAGCTCCCTTGCCTCAAGGAAGGACGTTCTTTGAGGCATAATTTATGCTCTAGAACTCCTTTCCTTGAGATCAGGCTAAGGCTGGGACTTTACATGAAATCACGCCCTTGGTGGGCATAATCCCTTTGCCTATCCTCCTCCCATTTATTTTCTGCTGCACCTGGGAGCCTTTCCTTAATAAACCTCTTATATCTGAATCCTCGACTCAGAGTCTACTTCTGGGAGAACTCAATCTAAGAGAACATGCTTCTGTGAGATGAAATTTTGGAAGGAGACAAAGCTCTGCACTGAATCAGGTATAAGGAATCATATCAAGTTGTAAAACTGAGACCATGTGATTGAGAATACAGGTCCTAAAATAATATAAAGATTGAAATACAGTTTAGAAAAGTATATCACATCTTGATCACACCCTTGCCTCCTCTCCAAAGCTAGAAATCCATGTTTTATGATACTACTAACCGGGTGAGGAAGGAACATTTGGACAATCTAAAATAACAGCTAAAATTCACAATTTTTTTAAGTCTCTTTGTCTCTTATCAGATTGCAAATGTGAAAGGTGAGAAGATAACAAATGTGCTCCACTATATGTAAGCACAATTATGATACGCCAGGCTGATGCCATGTGGCCGTGTCAAGTTGTGATAGAAGAAAATAAAGACTCCTTTGCCCAGGTGGGGCCCTACTTCCTCTTGTATTCTGCCTTCCTGCTGCCCGCGCCCTCTGTCACCTTGTGAATGGTTGGCCCGTCATCCCTGCCCTGTCCTCACCTCCAGCACCCTGAGCTCCATTTGCAAAGACTAGCCCAGAGCAGGACTTCGTGGCCACCTTGTTCTGTCCTCCAGCCCTGAGTCCTTCCTCACCAGGGAGCTCTTTAAATAGCCAGTGCAGGTTTTCACTGGCAGATGCTCCACTCTGTGGGTCATGTCCTGACCCCCCATTTGAGACTCAGTTGGTAGAATTACATCACCTGGCACCAGGATCTCTGAAGCTGCAATTGGAAGCCTCATGCTAATCCCTACCTCAGCAGTGCTTTAAACACATTACACTGGCAGAAAGGGTTATATTGCTTTTTGCAGGGGGAATAACAAAAGAAGCTGGCAGCCCTGACCAATTAGATTTTGAGACACTTGAGGTGAAATTTAATTGGCCTAAGATTCCAAATGCTTTCCAGAAAGCAGATTATGCAAATGGGTTGGCCTAAAAGTATACATTGAGAGTAAGTGTGCCATCTCAGGAAGGTCTCCTGGGGACTCTTGGATGGAGAGAGAAGCTTTTTAAAGGTTAGGAATGACACACTCACACTCAGGCTTCCAGTGCTGGGGAGATTAGGTATAAGAAACAGTGTTCCAGATTGAAATGTAGAGGCACCCCCTGGAAGGAGACCCACATGGTAGAAATGGGAAATGAGTAGGTCTTTGAGAGACACTGGAGGAAACAAGACTTCAGGTTTTCCTCTGACAAGCAATCATCTGCTTCTTTGTCCATGAATGTTTCCTATTCAATTGGCCCCCAAACAATCGGGAAGCCAGGGGGACTCACAAGTGAAAATCTGACAATAAATTTTAAGGTAGCTAGTTTTACTGTTTTTTAATGAGAAGCATATTAATAGATGTCCTTGAAGAATGCTATCATTTTTAGTATTAGTCACTGCAATGCTTGTACTTCGTCTCCATGGCTACCTACAGAAGGAAACTGGATTATTTTATGTTTTTAAAAGAACAAAAAATACGAGGTATTTGAATCTCCATGTTGGGAAGCAGTAGCTTCTATTTGGCAGTGAGATTTTAGTATCAAAAATTTCATAACCTAAATATGTGTGCCAAGGGTTCCCAGTGAGAGGTAAACCCTAAAAGTAGAGAATTTAGAAGTCTCAAAGCCAGAATCACCTTAGGGTAAAAAAAGAGTGTGGTGTGTGTTTACCTGCATCTGAATAAGTGTTTGTGACAGATCAGTAGGAGATATTTGATTTCTCTGCAAATTCACTGCTTAATTTGATCTCTGTGAGGTTAGGATGGCATGTTCCATTTATTTCTGTGAACCTTTAATAAAGACTAAGAAAGAGATAAGGATACTGAGGCTTTGGACTTTGACATTATTGTCTAGTTCTGTCCTACAGATAAATTCACCAACATCTTACCATCTCATGAATGTTACAACTGGCCTGTGATATCATCTGTGGTCTGTTTCAGACCTGTGGCCCTTTTCAGGTCTTTGTGAGACATCAGAACTAAGAGTGCATAAGCATCAGAACCCTAAAGAAGAGAACTGCTACCAATATCTTAAATTCGTGTGCTATTACTCATTTCATTAGTCTATTTCTTTGTATAACCTATGTAAGGATGCATGTAACAATTCTCCTTACCAGTAATCAGCACAAAATAATACAGCTATGCTTTTTTTTTTTTTAATAATTTATTTCAAAAAATAGAGATGGGATCTTGCTGTGTTGGCCAGGTTGGTCTTGAACTCTTGGCCTCAAACAATCCTCCCGCATCAGCCTCCCAAAGTGCCAGGATTACAGATGTGAGCTACTGTGCCAGGCCAGCTTTTTAAACTTTTTAAAGCTTTTAAAACTTTTTGTTGGATTATAGTAGTTACATAGAATCGTGCATATGTCATACAAGTGAACGCCTTGATGATTTTCACAAACAACCTACCTGTGTAGCCAGCATCCTGATCAAACAATAGACATTACCCACCAGCCCAGGCCCCTTTTTAAGTAGAGAACTGATGACCAGTTTGCCGTGACAGGTGTGCTGGTAGCACAAATAATTTTAGATATTACGTGAGAAAACAATGTTTATTTTAATTGCTAATCTATTCAGTTTAATATGTTAGAAAAATAGAACTACGACATCGAGCCCATGCTTTCAGATGTATTGCATAGGACAAGCCTAATACAGGTATTTGAAATTTAGAAGTGGACTGAATTAATTAAAAAATTAATAATAATGTAGGTAGCATGTATATCCAAAACTATAAAAGTGGTATACCTGAAAATGACTGAGGTTTGGAATTCAGTGATATATTAATCTTTTCTCACGCTGCTTATAAAGACATACAGAGACTGGGTAATGTATAAATGAAAGATGTTTAATTGACTCACAGTTCCACATGGCTGGGGAGGCCTCACAATCATGGCTGAAGGCAAATGAGAAGCAGAGTCATGTCTTACACGGCAGCAGGCAGGAGAGCTTGTGTAGGAACTCCCCTTTATAAAACCATCAGATCTTGCAAGACTTATTCACTGTCAGGAGAACAGCATGAGAAAGACCCACCCCCATGATTAAATTACCTCCCACCTGGTTCCTTCCATAACACATGGGATTTATGGGAGCTACAACTCAAGATGAGATTTGAGTGGATACACAGCCAAACCACATCAAGTGGGATGGGTGACCCATCATACCCCATTAATCTTCCACCATTGCTGTCCCGGATTGCTGCAAGAAACTTCCATCTGGTCAATCCTTATCTACCTTTGCCTCTCTTTACCCTGCAGCCATAATGCAAATTCTTTTAAAAAGCTAAACATGTATGAGTAGCCAAAATATTTAAAATAAGGAACTAACCTTCTCAAATGTGAAAACATTTTTAACTCTATAATAATTAAAGCAGCAAAAAAGGCATAGAAAAATCAAAAGCATACAGTCCATAAATAGATATAAACGCATATGGAAATTGAGTATATGGTGAAGGTGGCATTGCAAACCCATAAGGAAAAGGTGGAGTTTTTTAGCAACTGCTCTTAGTCACTAGCTCCCCACACTGGGGGAGGGAGACTGAAAAAAGCTGGATTTCCCACCTTATTTTTCATATTAAAATGAATATTAGATGATTAAAAACTCAAAGTAAAAAAGTAAAATCACAAAAATGCTAGAAGAAAACACAGGTGATTTCCTGCTGAAAAGTGGTGTTAAGAAAAAAAAAAACCACAGGAGATATGCATACATACTGGAGATACCTATTAATAAATACATTACAACAGGGAAGATTTTTCTAAGACTGACACAAAACCTAAAAATCATAAAGGACAAATTTGACAAAAATCACTGCCTAGCCATATGCAAGATCAAAACTAGGAAAAATACTTAGAACACGTCTAACAGAGAGAGCTTTTTCAAAAAACAAGTTGTACAAATCATTAGAAAAACAACCAAATAGAAAGACCGACAAAGGACATGAACAAGTGGTTAAGAAAATATACATATAACTGTAATCGCAGCACTTGGGAGGTGAAGGCAGGTGGATCATGAGGTCAGGAGTTTGAGATCAGCCTGGCCAATATGGTGAAACCCCATCTCTACTAAAAATACAAAAATTAGCTGGGCGTGGTGGTACACGCCTGTAATCCCAGCTACTCAGGAGGCTGAGGCAGGAGAACAGCTTGAACCCGGGAGGCAGAAGTTGCAGTGAGCCAAGATGACACCACTGTGCTCTAGCCTGGGACAGAGCAAGACTCCGTCTCAAAAAAAAAAAAAAAAAAAAAAAAAAAAAGAAAATATACATATAAAACGATCATGAGATCATATGCAACTACACTCAAACATAAAGAACTACAACTTTGAACACCATTGAGATATTCTTTGTTTTTGCGTGGTTTTTGTTTCTTGATTTTTATATTTTGTAGGGCTGTAGAAAGTCTAAAGGAATCTAGTGCTGGCCAGGGTGCAGGGAGACAAATGCTCTGATTGACTCTCATTGGGAAGATAAATTGCTATAAGCTTTTCTCAGTACAATTTGGCAACCTCTATCAAAATTGTAGAAGGATTTTTTTTTTTTTTTTTAACACACAGTTTCACTCTGTCACCCAGGCTGAAGTGCAGTGGCACAATCTTGGCTCACTGCAACCTCCGCCTCCTGGGTTCAAGCAATTCTCTTTCCTCAGCCTCTTGAGTAGCTGGGACTACAGGCGCTCACCACCACACCCAGCTACTTTTTGACTTTTCCTGACTTTGGGTGATCCACCCACCTTGGCCTCCCGAAGTGCTGGGATTACTGGTGTGAGCCACGGTACCTGTCCTAAAAGGATGTCTTTGATTCAATAATTCATCCCACTGAACTCCAAACTTCAGTTATTTTGGGGTACACCACTTTTGTAATTCTTTACCTACCTGCATATCACATGCACTATTATAAATTTTTTCATTAATTTAGTCGACTTTTAAATTGTAAATATTTATATAGGCTTGTCCTATGTAAACTATGTGAAAGCACGGATTAGATGTAGTTATCCCAGGACTGCGACTGAATGTCTACTGCAGCTGGGGCTGTGCAGTGAACCAGACCTGGAAGATCTCCTGCTAGTGAGGGGTGACAGACAAAAGCAGAATCATTTAAAATAGTGAGAGTGCCCTGGCATAATAAAGAATGATGCAGCAGTGCCTGTGGTGGGCACTCTGGACAGACTGGTCTGAGGAAGACTCTGAAGAAACAGCCTTTGAGCTGAAAGCTGCAGGAGTCACAGAGCCAGGCAGACAAAGGCTGGAGCATCCAGGCAGAGGAAACGGTATGTGCAAAGTTAGTGCAGACTCAGGCTGGGATGAGCTGAAGTGTCTGGACAGAGGGAATCCCATGTGACTGAGGACAACCCTTAAAGGCAGAGGGGCTGATGAATTTCAGAAGCAGGCTATGGCTTTTTAGGCCAAGAGAAGGAATTTGAATTTTATTCTAAGAATGATGTAAAGTGATTTAGGGATTTTAAGCAAGAGAATAAGAAGATAGGTGGCCAAATTTACAGAGATTTATGGATAAATTTTTCAGTAGTGGTAAAGGATGAATTACCCAAATATCCAATAAATGGTGAGATCCCCACCTCACACTATACAGAGAGAATAACCTCCAGATGGATTAAGGATCTAAATGTAAAAAATATAACACTATAAAAGTTACAGATGACAATATACCTGAGTGTTTTTATAACCCTGCATGAGAAAGAGCTCCCTAAAACAGATGCCAATGCAAAATAATAAAAGATTGCCAGTTTTTGGCTAGCCATATGCAGAAAACTGAAACTGGACCCCTTTCTTACACCTTATACAAAAATTAACTCAAGATGGATTAAAGATTTAAACATAAGATATAATACCATTAAAACCCTAGAAGAAAACATAGATAATACCATTCAGGACATATACATGGGCAAGGACTTCATGACTAAAACACCAAAAGCAGTGGCAACTAAAGCCAAAATAGACAAATGGGATCTAATTAAACTAAAGGGCTTCTGCACAGCAAAAGAAACTATCATTAGAGTGAACAGGCAACCTACAGAATGGGAGAAAATTTTTGCAATCTATCCATCTGACAAAGGGCTAATATCCAGAATCTATAAAGAACTTAAACAAATTTACAAAAAAAAAAAGCAAACAACCTCATCAAAAAGTGGACGAAGGATATGAACAGACACTTCTCAAAAGCAGCCAACAAACATATGAAAAAAAGCTCAACATCACTGGTCATTAGAGAAATGCAAATCAAAACCACAATGAAATACTATCTCACACCAGTTAGAATGGCGATCATTAAAAAGTCAGGAAACAGCAGATGCTGGAGCGGATGTGGAGAAATAGGAATTCTTTTACACCGTTAGTGGGAGTGTAAATTAGTTCAACCGTTATGGAATATAGTGTGGCGATTCCTCAAGGATCTAGAACTAGAAATACCATTTGACCCAGCAATCCCATTACTGGGTATACATCCAAATAATTATAAATCATTCTATTATAAAGACACAAGTACACGTATGTTTATCGAGGCACTGTTCACAATAAGCAAAGCCTTGGAACCAACCCAAATGCCCATCAATGATAGACTGGATAAAGAAAACGTGGCACATATATACCATGGAATACTATGCAGCCATAAAAAGGAATGAATTCATATCCTTTGCAGGGACATGGATGAAGCTGGAAACCATCATTCTCAGCAAACTAACATGAGAACAGAAAATCAAACACCGCATGTTTTCACTCATAAGTGGGAGTTGAACAAGGAGAACACATGGACACAGGGAGGGGAACATCACACATCGGGGCCTGCCAGGGATTGGGGGTTGGGGGAGGGATAGCATTAGGAGAAATACCTAATGTAGGTGATGGGGTGTTGGATGCAGCAAACTACCATGGCATGTGTATAATTATGTAACAAACCTGCATGTTCTGCACACATACCTCAGAACTTAAAGTATAATTTTAAAACATATTGACAGTTTTAACTACATAAAAATTTTAAACTTTTTAATAGATCAGAGTCTCACTGTGCTGCCTAGGCTGGTCTTGAACTCCTAGGTTCAAGTGATTCTCCTGCCTCGGCCTCCCAAGTGTTGGTATTACAGATCTGAGACACTACATCTGGCCAAATTTAAAATTTAGAGTGAAAGATATCATAAATATGTGATAATGGCATTGTGTTTTTGTGAGAAAATATCCTTATTTCTTAGAAATGTAATATTGAAATATTACAAGTAAAATATCTTAACATCTGTAAACTACTTTAAAATATTTCAATAGAAACAAGATAAAGCAGATATGAAAAAATGTTAACAAGCTACGACATCCAGATGATGAGTATATGAAGGCTCACTATTCTTTCCACTTTCCTATGTATGAAATTTTCAAACTGTATATTTCAAACCATTAGAGACAGGGTCTCACTCTCTTGTCCCGGCTGGCGTAGAGTGGCATGGTCACAGCTCACTAAAGCCTTGACCTCAGGTCCAAGCAATCCTCCTGCTTCAGCCTCCCAAGTAGCTGGGACCACAAGTGCATGTCACCATGCCCTGCTAATTTTTAAACTTTTTTTGTAGAGACAGGGTCTTGATATGTTGCCTTGGCTGGTCTTGAACTCCTGGCCTCAAGTGATCCTGCTTTGGTCTCCCACCGTGCTGGGATTCCAGGCATGTGCATTTTGTCTCAAAATGCTTGTTTATTCCTTTTCCCCTCTCCATTCCCATCCTCTCAGGTCACTTCACAGTGCATGGCTGTCTCTCTGCTTGCTTCTCTAGTGGAAAATCACCTTCCCTGTGTATCTGAGAACTCAGTCCTCATGAGCAAGGTCACAGTCAGAGAAGAACATATTAAGGCCATCTGAATGATAGCCCGTTTGGGATAGATGATTCTCTCGGCAAATATGATTGTGGACCAGACCAGGCGCGTCTGATTGTTTGACACCCAAAGGCCTTATTCTCTCATTGCCTTTTTCTTAGATCCTGAAAGCTGTGCATCAGAGATAGCAGTTTTACCAGCAACAGAACCAAGAGTTCTCCAAATCCTCCCAAGGGAATCCTTTCCATCTGCTGTTTCAGTAGGCGGTGCACTGATGAAGGCACACAGTTTAGCGTTCCTGCCCTCTGTTATTTTCTCTGCTTCCTTCAGCATTTCCAGCTTCATGTCAGATGCCTTAAGCACACATTATTATTTCATGAGAATGTAATTCATGTTTATTCAAACTGGGGGACCTTTTTGGTTGCCCTTACAAGCTCCTCCCGGGATCCTGATTAATTCTTGTCACATTGTCTCCCTAGAAGGCGTGAGAACCATTAGGATGTCAGGTGTGCAGTTGTCAGTTGCTCTGGTTGGAATCCCTGGATCCAAAATTGCCTAACCCTGCCCTGATTTTCACATTATTTCCCTTATTATTATGTCCTCAAGCTCTCTCCTTTTCCCTCTCTCTTTTTCAATATATATTTAGAGGTCTCCATCATTTAAAAAAAATTGTACACACACACATATCCATGCACTTTTTAAAACTTGATTTAATCATAGTTTACTTCTGTTCAGCTTCTCCTCTCCCCTTTGGTCCCATCTTCTAGACCCATAGCCAAGACGCACGAAGCTGCTGGAATTTGGAGACAGGAAAGAACTAGGTTGGGATCCCCTGGCTTAAACCAACAAGCGTTTGCTCAAAATCCTGAGGCAACTTCCAGTTTCAGGAGAAGATGATATAAACTCACTTTTTCTGGCTTCTTCTCTTTAAACACAACCAAGTACTATGGAAATAATTCAGCAATCATAAAAGGACTCTGAACAGCAGAAAGAAGATGGACGGACTAGGGACTCGAGACTCGAAGATTACACAACAGTGGGTTCCCTGGGTTTTCTTTATCTTCTATGTATCCTGGGCACAAGTCAGCCTGAAACCAGAGAGCCACTGGAGAGAGCAAGAGAGGGAAGGAAGGAGGAAGGGATGAAAAGAGGAAGGGAAGGGAAGGAGAAAGGGAAGGGAAGGAGAAAGGGAAGGGAAAGGAAGGGAGGGAAAAGGGGAATGGAAAGGAAGGAGAAAGGGAAGGAGGAAGGGAAAGGAAGGAGAAAGGGAAAGGAAGAGAAGGGGGAAGGGAAGGGAAGGGAGGAAGGAAGGAAACAGAGGGAGGGAGAAAGGCAGGCAGGCAAAATACAGACACACACACATACACACATTCAGAAGGCTTCTCCCTCTGGCTAAGGGACCAGAAAAGGAGAACCCAGTCGGGAGACCCACACCCAGTGACAGCAGTGGACCCAATCCACTCACAGCACTAGCACCAGCAGAAATGAGTTTCCAACCACTCTCCTACTCCACAGCCACAGACCGCAGCAGGCCACTATGCCTGCAGCAGTGGCAACAGAAGAATCAAAATGGGTCAACACACTTCACACCCATCCCCACCAGCAGCAGTGGGCTCCATCTGCTCGTATCAGTGGTAACAGTGAAAGCCATGCAGGCCGGGTCATCTAGTGCTCCACGCCAGGCAACAGCAGGTAGGCTCCTTCACTTGCACAGGCAGTGCCAGCAGCCCTGGTATCTTTCCACCATTCATGCAGAAGCAGAAGGTGACCTGGGGCATCCCCTACACCCACACAATGCCACCAGTCAACCTAGAGAAGTGCCTTCTGCCTCTGTAGGCACCATATGTAACAACCCAGTAGGAGCTTAAGCAGAGTCACAAGAACAAAGCAGACCAGAATAGCATTGCGAAGGCTCAGAAAATGCAACTGTCATTATAACTATAGCCCACGAAAGTAGGCAAAACTGACACAATAAACCTAGACAGGGCGGCTGCCTACTAAAATAGAGGATCTATATAGAATCAAGAGTCTCGTAACATACTGTGCAAAATGTCCAGGATACAATTGAAAATGACTTGTCATACCAAGAACCAGGAAAATCACAACTGGAGCAAGAAAAGGCAATCAGCTGACATTGATAGTGAGATGAATCAGTTGGTGGAACTATCTGGCAAAGATTTTAAAGCAACTACCATCGTGTAGTTTCAGTAAGCAATTATAAAATCTTCTGAAACATATGAAAAAATAGAAAACCTCAGCAAAGAACCAAATGGAAATCACAGAATTGTAAAGTGCAGCAGCAACATGTTTTAACAACTCACTGGGTAGGCCCAGTGGTAGCGTGGAGATGACAGAAGATAAAGTCATTGACCTTGAGGACAGCTCTATTGAATTTGTTCCACTTGATCAGCAGGGAGAAGAGAGATGAGGTGGGGGGCGGGAAGGAAGAAATAGGAGACGATAACAGAAGATCTAACATTCATGGTTTCAGAGTCTCAGAAAGACTCCAGAAAGATTTGAAGGCTAAGCAAGTATTCAAAATACAAGGGCTGAAAGCTTCCCACATTTGGTGAAAGACAGAAACCTACAGATTTACAAGGCTGAGTGAACTCCAAATAAGACCTATCAATAGAAATCCTCACCAGAACACTTCATAATTAAACTTCTGAATATGAAAGAAAAAAATCTTAAGAGCAACCAAGTAGGAATGCATTATCTATAGGCAGACACCAATTTGAATGAGAACAGATTTTTCATCTGAAACCAGGGAGGCCAGAAGGAAGTGGCTCAACATTTTGCAAGTGTTGAAAGAGAAGAACTGTCAACCATGAATTCTACATATAGTGAAGCTGTATTTTAAGAATGAAGGACAAATAAGAGAATGTGTGGCCAGCAGATCTACCCTTAAAGAAAGACTAAAGGAGGCCAGGTGCAGTGGCTCACATCTGTAATTCCAGCACTTTGTGAGG
>NW_016107346.1:6907815-6923496 GCF_001604975.1 Cebus imitator | reverse complement strand
AAAAAAAAAAAAAAAAAAAAAAAAAAAAAAAAAAATCTGCCTAAAAGAAGATCTCCAAAGAGAAAAGAAAAGCTAAAAGAAAGCTTGAAGTTCAGAAAAGAAAGAACAATAAAATGAATAAAAATAAAAAAATATGGGCCGGGTGCAGTGGCTCACGCCTATAATCCCAGAACTTTGGGAGGCTGAGACAGGTGGATCACGAGGTCAAGAGATCGAGACCATCCTGGTCAACATGGTTAAATCCCGTCTCTACTAAAAATACAAAAATTAGCTGGGCATGGTGGTACACACCTGTAGTCCCAGGTACTCGGGAGGCTGAGGCAGGAGAATTGCTTGAACCCAGGAGGCAGAGGTTGCGGTGAGCCGAGATCGTGCCATTGTACTCCAGCCTGGGTAATGAGCAAAACTGTCTCAAAAAGAAAAATAAATAAATAAAAATAAAAAAATATATAATATTCTTCTATATTCTCCTTATGAGTTTCTTAGCTCATATTTGACAATTGAGGCAAAAATTATAATATCTATTGTAGTGCTTAGTATATGCAGAGGAAATACTTAAGGCAATTATACGTATAAAGAGAGGAAGGTTATGGTATTGTGACGTAAGACAAAAGACATATTTTGCCTCTGCCTCTAGTTTTTAGAGATGACCTATGAAGAAACAGACAGGGAATTTGGGCATCCATTTTGTTGAAGCTGGGGGGAATTGGAAGTAGCATTTTTCTGAAGGAGTGGCAACAACAGCTTCATGACCGTGGCAGAGGCAGTGTGATTCAGGGCTTGGTGAGGGTGAGGGTGGTTTCCTGACCAGAGTGAAGGAAGCCTCATACAGAAGTCAGAGGCAGCCATATCTCCCTTGCCATTCTAGTTCTGTGGCGTGAGCTGGAAAGTTGTTGCTGTAACCCCAGCCTACAGCTTATTCCTCTAGCCGTTTCAACAATTTGGTACATTTCTAGCAAATCCCTCTTCCTTAAATTAGCTGGAGTGGTGTGGGAAACCAAAATATGCCACCCCAAAATATACTTCTTTGGCATATTTCAAGTTGGTTATTCAGAAAAGCTGCAGATGGGAATAGCTCTGAAAAGCTATCCTCTTGTAAAAGAGATTTACATCTATCTACATTAGTAAAGCAAACAGGAGATTCAGGCACAGGCTTTCCTGAGGTTCTCTTATCCATAGCTAGGAAACAGTAACTCACAGGAAAATGGGACTGATGGCCTGACACTATTATATTTTGTTTATTTATTTATTTATTTATTTTAGTTAGGGTCTCACTCTGTTACCCAGGCTAGAATGCAGTGGCATGATCATGGCTCACTGCAACCTCAAACTCCTAGGCTCAAGTGATCCTCCCACCTCAGCCTCCTGAGTAACTTGGATTACAAGCACATGGCACCAAGCCCAGCTAATTTTCTTTTAAATTTTTTAGAGATGGAGTCTTGCTATTTGCCCAGGCTGGTCTTGAACCTCTGGCTTCAAGCAATCCTCCCACCTAAGCCTCCTAAAGCAGTGGGATTACAGGCATGAGCCACCATGTCCAGCCTGACACTTTAAAATGAGAGCACATGGACACAGGGAGGGGAGCACTAGACACTGGGGTCAGCTGGGGGGAAATAGGGGAGGGATGGTGGGGGATGGGGAGCTGGGGAGAGATAGCAAGGGGAGAGATGACAGATGTAGGTGATGGGGAGGAAGGCAGCAAATCACACTGCCACGTGTGTACCTATGCAACAATCATGCATGTTCTTCACATGTACCCCAAAACCTAAAATGCAATAAAATAAATAAATGGGAAAAAAAAAAAAAGGTCTGACAGAGAAACCTTTACCACAGGCTACCATCTATTTTGTTCTCAGGACTGCTACTTGAGAGATTTCATCTGCATAGTAAGACAGGCTTTGCTTGACTTGCCTTCCTTCCCCTTCCCCTCCCATAATCTGTCACCACCTACCTTCAGGAGCCCCAAGCTCCTATTCCTTTCCATATGGTATAAGAACCTCAGTCATCTGGCTCTTCTTTGAGTCTCACATTTTGTATGGTTTCTGTGCATTTGCATGTAAATAATTTATATGCTTTTTCTCCTATTAATCTGTCTATTGTCATTTGTTCTATAGACCCAAATTATTGAACCTTCAGAAGCAGAGTGAAGAAAAATTCCCTTCATGTAGGATTCTGTTGTCTGCAGGTGGTAATGCTGGTGGATAAAAATCTCTTTTTGAATTATCAGTTATAAATGAATAATGTAAAAGGGTGTGATCTAAATATTCTCCAATCCCTGTTTAATGTCTGTCTACCAAGCAGTCCCTCTCCCTCCTGACCTCAACCTCTCATTGTTCCCTGAAGCACAATCTTGAGCCCTGCTTGATCTATATGAAACCACTATTTTTGTTGGTCAAAATAGCCAAGAGGTAGCAATTCCATAGGCTTCAACTTCACATTTGCCATTTGTGTTAGTCTGTTCTCAAGCTGCTAATAAAGACATACTTGAGACTGGGTAATTTATAAAGGAAAGAAGTTTAATTGAATCACAGTTCCACATGGCTGGGGAGGCCTCACAATCATGGCAGAAGGTGAAGGAGGAGCAAAGTCACATCTTACTTGGTGGCAGGCAAGAGAGCTTGTGCAGGGGAACTCCCATGTATAAAACCATCAGATCTCATGAGACTTATTCACTACCATAAGAACAGTAAAGGAGAAACTGCCCCCATGATTCAATTATCTCTACCTGGTCCCTCCCATGAAATGTGGGAATTATGGGAGCTACAATTCACGATGAGATTTGGATGGGGACACAGCCAAACCATATCATCATTCTTTTGAATTTATCCTTTCTCAAGACTTCAACTATTATACATCTGCCAATTTTCAAGTGTTTACCAAGTTTCTATACTATATTACTCTAATTTCCCATGGAACATTCTACTCATATGTATCCTTGTCACTTTAAAGAAAATGTATAGAAAATCAAATGTATCCTCTTTCCCACAAGTTAATCTTCTCATTTGATGTCTCTTATCTATCAATGCATTAACATTTTCTTTTTTTTCTTTTGCATTAACATTTTCTAAGTCACTCAGGCTTGACAAAGTGTGGATTCATTGTGACTTTTACTTCTAAATGTCTCACTGTATACAGCAAGAAGTGCTGGTTAAGAGCTGAGACACAGGAGTGTGAATTTTGACTTGGCCATTTTTTAATGTATGCCCTTGGACATGTTATTTAATCTGACCATGCCCTAGTTTCCTCAACTGTAAAACAAGAATAACAATAGTGCTTAGTTCAGGAGGCACAAATGAGTTCAGATTTGGACAGACAGTTCCTGACTTACGGCTCAACTTAAGGATTTTTATCTTTACGATGGCATGAAACCATTCAGTACACTCCTCAACTTTTGATGGGATTACAACTTCATAAACCTATCATAAATTGAAAATATTCTAAATCAAGTGACTTAAGATACTTTCAATTTATGATGGGTTTATCAGGATATAACCTCAGCTTAAATCAAGGAACATCTATACAGTGTTCAGAACAGCACCTGGCATATAGTGGTTTTTTTCTTAAAAAACAAAACTCTGGTTGGGTGCAGTGGCTTACGCCCAGCACTTTGGGAGGCCAAGGTGTGCAGATCACCTGAGCCCAGAAGGTAGAGATTGCACTGAGTCGTGATTGTGCCATTGCACTCCAGCCTGGGTGATACTCTGTCTCAAACACACACACACACACACACACACACACACACACAAAACCTCTTACACCTGCCTTTTCTTTTTCTTCCCAACGCCATTGCCTGCATCATTTTCATCTGCTTAGGGACCTCCTCAAGGTTCTCCCCGATGCCAGTTCTCCTCTTTTTAGCCTCTTCCATGCACCGTTGCTACCCTATTGATTTTCCCAACTCACTGAGAGGAACCTGTCTCATCCCCCACAGAAAGCTTCTTAATGTCAACAAAAGGAAGCCCCACCGCAGGTCCACACTGATCAAACCCAGATGTTCTGCCCTCTCCACATTTCTGAGACTGGACCCCCCAAAATCTACCATCCTTTCTCTAGCTCCCATGGCTCTACCAACTACTCATTTGCACTTTGACTCCTACATAGCAGGACGGTCCTTTCACTGTTAACGTGTGTACATCTGCCTTCCTTGAATAGACAGAAAGTTCTTGAGGGCTGAAGAGCTTATACCATCCATGCCAGGCACAGACTATTGCTGGGTAAATACTAACCAAGACATGAATTTTCTGTTTTCACACCTCCTTTTCGTCTCATGGTGGAGCCAGCTTGACATCTTTCTCTTTCCTACAACTGAAACTATAATTTTAAAACCAAGAGCAAGGGTCCAGTGTGGGAGGTGGGTTTGTACCTTCTAGAAGACATCATGGCAGAAGGAAGAGTCCAGTTGCAAGCAGGCCTGAGAGGCCACACCACCTCTGTTAACAAGCAGGCTGTCCAGTGAAGCTCATCTACCTCCTCTGGACCTCATTTCCGTGTCTGCAAATGAGGACATTAACAAAGCTCCCAGTCCCCGTCAGGCCTAAACATTCTGTGACAAATCTCTAAGGGGGTGGATTCGGAAAACTAATTTTCAAATTAATTGAGCAGTGTGGAGTTATTGCATGGAGAATTAAACCGCTGTCTTTAACAGCTCATTTCCTGAGTTTGTTTATCAACCAATGTTTAATTTATTCTCCAGTACCATTGGTGGGGTGCTATGGAGACACAGAAGTTGTATCTCACCGGATCCATGGCTTCAAAAACTTTATTATGCAATTAGAGTATATTACATAATAAAAGCTCACCAAGCTCATGATCTGGAAAATGATATTGTTTGTTTACCTAAGACTTCTTTTGTAAAATAGGAAAGTTTTACTTGAATCATCATGTATAATCGCCGTGTAAGCTATGTGTTCTATGTGTCATTTCTATGTTATTTTATTTAAGATATATTTAATACTTAAATATTTAATATTTAACATATACAGTATGTTTCAATATAATTATATGCATTTAAAATGTAATATTTTAAATATCTCCATCAACAGGCTGATTTTTAAAACTTTTCAATATACCAAATAATGTAGATTTTCAAATATGCACAAAAGTAGAAAATTGTATTATGAACTCCATGTACTGATCACCTACCTTCAACAGCCATCAGCTTTCTGCCATTCTTTTTCATCAGTTCCCACCTATATTTCTTCATAGGTCATCTCTAAGTCTCACACGTGTGTGTGTGTGTGTGTGCGCGCGCGTGCACGCGTGGATGTGCGCCAAGGCACTGGTCCTCAAGCTAAGGGCTCTTTTGTTAGATTTCCAATCTGCCGTGGACCAATACCAGCACACAGTTCATGCCCAAGCCACACATAACTCACCATGCAGATTAGACAACACCCAAACTAAGTTCTATTCTCATTAGAGTCCACCAATCACTACTTGGATGCCACGGCAATGTCAAAGTACTATAGCCGTTTCTAAAAATTTGTCAATTTCTACACTTATTACAGACCAAGAGCACACAATTTACAAACTGGCCCTAATCCTCAGACTTTGAGTAGTATTGTGCTTGAGTATTTTAAAATCAAATCTAAGGCATTATTTTATTGCACCTGCAAATTCAGCATGTATCTCTCTCTTTTTTTTCTGAAACGGAGTCTCACTCTGTCACCATCCTGGAGTGCAGTGGCACAATCTCAGCTCACTGCAACCTCCGGCTCCTGGGTTCAAGCGATTCTACTGCCTCAGCCTCCTGAGTAGCTGGAACTATAGGCAGACGCTACAAAGCCTGGTGAATTTTTGTAATTTTAGTAGAGATGGGGTTTCACCATATTGGTCAGGTTGGTCTCGAACTCCTGACCTCAAGTGATCCACCCACCTCGGCCTTCCAAAGTGCTGGGATTACAGGTGTGAACCACCGCACCGAGCTTCAGCATGTATCTCTAATGGATAAGTACTTTTTTTTTTTTTTTTTATCACTCTGTCACCTAGACTGGAGTGCAATGGTGCGATCTTGGCTCATGGCAGCCTCTGCCTCCTAGGCTCAAGAGATTCTCCCACCTCAGCTGCCCAAGTAACTGTGTCTATAGGTCTGCACCACCATACCCAGCTAATTTTTTGTAGTTTTGATGAAGGGGTTTGGCCCCATTGCCCAGGCTGGTCTTGAACTCATGAGCTTAAGCAATCCACCCACTTCAGCCTCCCAAAGTGCTGGGACTGGGATTACAGGCTTGAGCCATGGTGCCCAGCCATGTACCTAAAAAAAAAAAAAATAACCAGTATAACCAGTATATAACACTCCCAAGAAAATAATCAGTAATTCCTGAACATCATCTAATATTTAGTCCATGTTCACTTTTCTCAAAAATGCCTTCTTACAGTTGGTTTGTTTGGATCAGGCTCACACAAGGACTTACCATTGCATTTGGTTGACGTATCTTTTTTTTTTTTTTGAGATGGAGTCTCGTTCTGTTGCCCAGGCTGAAGTGCACTGGCACAATCTTGGCTCACTGCAACCGCCACCTCCCAGGTTCAAGCAAAGCGATTCTTCTGCCTCAGCCACCCAACTAGCTGGGACTACAGGCACACGCCACCACACCTGACTAATTTTTGTATTTTTAGTAGAAACAGGGTTTCAACATGTTGGCCAGGCTGGTCTCGAACTCCTGAGCTCGTGATTCGCCTGCCTCAGCCTCCCAAAGTGCTGGGATTACAGGCGTGAGCCACTGTGCCCGGCCAACATACCTTTTAAGCCAAACTATAGCAGTCTCTCTCTCCCTTAAAAGCTGTTTTTAAGCCACTCTCCAAATAGATTGGTTTACCATTAACTATAAAAGGTTTTCTGACCCATAATGTTTCAAGCAGTTTTTCCATGCCTTTGCTATAATGTGACTGTGGCTTAAAAACAAATTACTTCCTCCCCCTAAAAATACCCATGATCTATGCCTATTAGAGGTACATTTCCACTCCTCAGACTTTTTGTCAGCGCTCCAGAACTATTTAGATTACTGTGTATTTAAAAAGTGGCAGTCACTCTCACCATCTTATCACCTCTGAGTCTCTTTGTCTCCAATGGGCCCATTCATAGAACAGATATCTGTGAATGTTATTAAATGAACCATGGATGTTCTTGCCCTCGATGTGCCAAAGCAGTGTTTGCCAGGTACATTCATTTCTTTGGGGACCCCTGCAGACATATAGTGGGCATAGCGGGAAAGTGGGGAACTTAATATGGCTTGAGATACCCAAGTGATTCGATTTGAACTAGATCCATCTGTGACTGTAACATGATAACATCTTTTTCTATACCCCTCACCACTAAGAATACAGAAGCTCAGGTAGCTTTGGGTTTTCACTGGCTGACACTTCAGGGAGAATCAAAGACAAATCATAAAACAGGAAAATCATCTCAGCAAGTAAGCAGTCAAGCCCCCTGAAGGGATGGAGACAAAGGCCGCCACAGCTATCTAGATGCCTCCTGGACAAGAGCCCAGGTCTCTGACCTCTAGAAGAAGCTCTGTGTATATGGGATATCAATTTCTGTGCCATTCACGGTTCTCAGAAAAGGATTCTGGCTGATTTTAATAGAAGGATAACCGACAGGATGGGTAACCCAAGTTTTGAAATCAGGCAGTTGCTGAGGGAGGCTGGGCAGCAAGGACACAGCCTAGGCCATGCTTCAGGGACAGTCTGGATAGGATGTCCCTAACGAGACCCTGCTTCCACTCTGGCGGTTGGACATCAACACAACTGAACACAGGAGCCAGATGTCACTGCTGCTTCAAATTCTAAACTGTCCCTGAGTCTAAATTAAAAGTTCTGGGTGCGAGCATTTGATTTGCTGAGGCTGGATAATGTGACTGTCCTCTAGTGGGCAGGGACCAGGGAAAAGGCAACGGGCTCAGCTCTTTCTGTAGTAGGAAGGAGCTCCTGCCTGCCTTCATGACCATGTCACGGAGGGAAGGGCATTGGGATGTAACCCCCACAATCACAAATGACTATTTCACCTCCCCACTTAGACTTCTGTGAGCATACAGATATCACCAACAGTTTTTTGTTTTGTTTTGTTTTTCTTGAGACAGGGTCTCACTCTGTCCCCCAGACTGGAGTGCAGTGGCATGGTCATAGCTCACTGCAGCCTCTGACCTCCTGGGCTCAAGTGATCCTCCAGCCTCAGCCTCCTGAGTACCTTGGACTACAGGCATGAGCCATCATGCTTGGCTAGTTTTTTATTTTTTAATTTATTGTAGAGACAAGCTCTTGCTATGTTGCTCTGGCTGGCCTCGAACTCCTAGGCCCAAGTGATTCTCCTACCTCAGCCTCCCAAAAATTCTAGGTTTACAGGCATGAGCCACTGTGCCCAGCAGTTACTTTATTTCTACAAAATATGGACGCATTTCCTATCACTCCTAAAATGGATTACACCCCCCAAAAAACACTGTTCTAAGTGCTGAGTTTGCAAAGGCTTTAACCTCACTGAAGGGGAAACAGTTTCTTCTGTCTTGCTGGTTCACTGATTGCCTCCTTCTGGCCCAATTTCTGGGGGAAAACTGAAGATCAATCTGTCCACTTGACTTTTGCTCAGATGCTTAGTGTGAGCCCATTAGCTTCCAGGGGCATTGAAACTTCTTCTCCAAGGGTTCCATTAGCAGTTAGACCTGCACTTAAAAGTATGTCATGCTGCCACATATGAGACTGGGACAGAGATGAACTGGAACACGAAGGATGTGTTCAGATGACAGCCGGGACTCTGCCATTGTTATTTCAGTGCATTTCTGATCTCTTTCAAATTCCATAAGGGGAGGTGTGGATGTGTATGGTTAAGTAACATGAGGCCAGAGCTGACACTGTGGCAGCTGTTCCCAAAGGCACAGAGTTTCTTTGTTGCCAGGAAAAGATGCCCTTGAATTTTCTGAGGTAAGAATGTCTGGCAGATCCTGACTTCTCTGCTTTCTGATTGGCTTAATGGATTACAAGATAGAAAATAAGGAGCCAGAAGGACCTTCAGAGAATCTATCCATGGCCTGTGTGTCTTTGGTTCCCCTCAGAAACAGACTCTGAGGCACAAATTCAAGTGCAAGTTGTTGATTTGAGTGAGAACGCAAGGAACTGAGAAGGAGAGGGAAAGAAGCAGTAAAAGGTACATTTGCAAGCAAGTTACCACTATGGGCACCTGGAATTTAAGCCTACTGGAGCCAGGGTAGAATGTAAGCCTCAGAGTCATCCTGCACAAGGAGTGAGGCAACTGGGTATTTCAACAGCAGTCCCCGTCCATCTTTGGTTGAAGGCTGAAACTGGGAGGGGACTAATTTCTCAGCACTTTCAGCTTGCTGTGTGAATGGGCAGAGCCACCAGACAAAGCCTTCAGGCCTTTGCCTTCTTTAGGCAGATGCTGGCACTTGGAAGTCAGGTGCTGTGCACAAAATGCTAAGGCCCGAGGGGGCATGGGCAGGGCACCCATAGCACCTGCTGTTCTGTGACCACTCCCATCCTCCAGACTTGTGGACAAACTTTCTGGTCATCACTCATCCAAAGCCCAGCATAAATCTTCCCAGAATCAATCAGGAGGTGCACATTCTTCACCACCCACAAAACCAGATTTCTAATTGGCACAGATTGCTTATTTCACTATTTACTGTCCAATACCTCTCCAACCATGTTACAGAGTCACTCCAGTTTAATCTTCTTTCAGCTCTGCCAGATAACTCACCAGCAGCCCACAGACCCTGTCCACAGCCCTGGAATAACCGAATCAATGCTGACTGATTGACTGACTCTCATTTCCTTCCGTTCAGCAAATGTCCTGGATATTTGGAAACGCCGCAGTTCACAGCCAATGCACTTCCAGCAGGTACTGAAAAATGGTTTGGAGAGGTTTACAATTTGCTAAATTTATTGAGTCTGGAATTGGTAGAGAACCATGATCTTGGGAGAATAGAACGTTTCTTTTCTCTGGGGACAGAGGTCAGGTTCCTTCAGGACTATGGATAGAATTTACTTAAACTGTGGGTCAGCCAGCTATGAGTTGGCAACTTGGGGATGTCTGTAAGAGGCTGGGATGTTGGTGAAAGCAGAAACACTTGCTTAGTTTTGTCTGGTGTATGAACATCCTACTAAGATTTATTAAAGGAATTGAAAGACCAACTGAGGTTTGCCATGTGATCTTATATTAATGAAGAGATATGTCTGAGTCTCATGTCTTGCTGGTTTTCCTCATTCATTTTTTTTTCTTTTTCACCCTGAATATCAGCCTTTAATGGAAATTGTGATATCTCAGGATCAGATGGTTTTGTCAAAAAGGACCTTAATATGTCACCTGGGCAGCTCCTCAGTCTCCAGGCAACATCACACTTAAACTATTCCTAACAGGATGTTGCTTACCCACGGTCTGGAAGTGTTTCCAAAAGAGGGGGCAGGCAGGGTGCAGTGGCTCATGCCAGACCAGCCTGGCCAACATGGTGAAACCCCATCACTAAAGAAAATACAAAAATTAGCCGAGTGTGGTGGCACACACCTGTAATCCCAGCTACTCAGGAGTCTGAGGCAGGAGAATCGCTTGAACCTGGGAGGCAGAGGTTGCAGTGAGCCGAGATCACTGTATTGCACTCCAGCCTGGGTGACAGAGTGAGACTCCATCTCAAAACAAAACAAAAGAAGGGTCAAACAAATGCCATCTGCATTATCACCACCTATATTTTTCTGCCCTGATCATAAAGTTTATAACATCTACCTTTATCTACATCTACGTTTACAGCTCTATCATTTATCTATAGGCTGTATCTTATAATATCATTTGCCTCTCTATTTACACATACTCCACCTATATCTGTGTTCACAGCTTTATCATCTACAGCTACATTTTTATCTTTACTATCTGCTTCACCTATACCTATGCTGACATTACATCAACATTTGTATCTACACTGTCTGTACCAGTGGCTCTCAACTGGGGCAACTTTACACACCAGGGACATTTGGCAACATCCAGAAAGACTTCTCATTGTTACAACTCAGGGTTGGGGAAAGAAATGCCCTTGGGACCTAGCCAGGGATGCTGCTAAATCCTGCAATGCACAGGACAGTCCTTGACAAAGATCTATCCAGCCTAAAATATCAATAGTGCTAAGGTTGAGAAACCCTAATCTACATCACTAACCTCGTCTGCATCCATGTTTACAGCAATGCCACGCACACCTGCATCCATGTTTACAGCTGTACCATGCGCATCTGCATCCATGTTTACAGCTGTGCCACGTGCACCTGCATCCATGTTTACAGCTGTGCCACGCGCACCTGCATCCATGTTTACAGCTGTGCCACGCGCACCTGCATCCATATTTGCATCTACTGTCTACATCTGTATATATATT
This sequence comes from Cebus imitator, assembly GCF_001604975.1. Classification (NCBI taxonomy): domain Eukaryota; kingdom Metazoa; phylum Chordata; class Mammalia; order Primates; family Cebidae; genus Cebus; species Cebus imitator. The sequence goes on along the minus strand of NW_016107346.1, from coordinate 6,912,133 downwards.
TACACTGTCCACTCTACATTGGCATCTATGTGATCAATTGCTACATCTACAGGACCTACAATATCTACATCAACTACCTCGACGTCACCCACTCCATCTATATCATCCACATCTACGGATCAAAATTTTGCATGCACATCTATATCTAATTATATACATGATATAACAATCAACTCATGTTTGTTACATCAAAATGAGTGGTTCTCTTAGACTAAAAGGAAAATTTAATTTCAATTTTCCCCTCCCCTGGTCACACACATAAAACATGAGTGAAACAGATCTTACCTGGTAGGTGACATGCCATGATCATGAAGGTGGTTTTCCCAGGGTGAGGTCTACTCATTGCACTCCAGATGTGCTGACCCTGTGATTTCCTCAAATGTGGGAAACGCAGCGGCATAATTTGTGGCAGTGGGAACTGTATCCGCATTATCCCACGTTTTTTTCTTTAAAGGGAGTAGAACAGAGGCCAATCATTATCTATTACACTCCCTAAAGTATAAGAGCCATGAGCTGTTTTCTGACTTTGTCCTTACTTGCGAACACCTCAATACTGGGCTTGATGAGCAACCAAGGAGGCTTCCATTTTAATTTGGGTTGAAGTGAGAAGTTAAACATGTGCCTGATAAATTTCATTCACACCCTGTCTTTGCTTGCCAGCATCCCAGGATCACAGGGCATCAGATGCAGACACCCTTATTTCACAATTCATCTCAATGATGATAAAGAATAGTTTCTTCTCAAAAGAGGGATCACTGCACTTGGAGAACCTGAGATGGTTGATCACATCTTGTCCCACTGAAACTGGTCCATGCTGGAAACCATGCAATTGACACATGGGAAGCCACAGATCCTGTTATTTCACCCTGGGCTCTTTGGATCTCAGAACAGTAAAAGACATCTGATTCCATGACCAAAACAGCAGCTCAGGTTGCCACATTCAGTTAAGCTTCCTTCAGTACATGAGCTGAATCGTCAGCCAAGACAGAAGTAAAGTGATGTTTCTAGATGAACCTGAGAACACGGGAAACAGACAAGAGCAAATCCCTGTGACTTCTTTAGGCTGTGACATGTACTCAATAACTTTGCTTCCTGGTAGAAACCCATGCCTCCTGGAGGCTGTTATTTTTCCTGCAAGAACAAGATTGGCCCAAGGCAAAATTTCAAAACAGACTCTTACCTTTTTATACCCTCATTCTTCGTAGTGTTTTCAAATGCTCAATAAATATTAACACTTAGAACTTGGAAATAAGACTTCGGAAGTTATTTACTCATTATTATGAATTTAACATTGTTCGTTTGTTTTGAGACTGAGTCTTGCTCTATCACCCAGCTGCAACCTCCACCTCCCAGGATCAAGCGATTCTCATGCCTCAACCTCCTGAATAGATAGGATTACAGGAACCCCCCTGCCACACCCAGCTAATTTTTGTATTTTTCATAAAGACAGGGTTTCACCATGTTGGCCAGGCTGGTCTCGAACTCCTGACTCCCAGTAATCCGCCTGCCTTACCCTCCCAAAATGCTGAGATTACAGGCAGGCATGAGACACTGTGCATGACTAGATTTAACATTTTTTAAAAAATAGGAAATATTCAGTCTAGTAGTATTTACAAAGAACTATAACCTATAGCAAATATCCAAACTTTGTCAAAGGCTAGCAAACATTACTAAGTAGTTTTTGAATAATCTAACATTCAAATCTAGCCCAGCAAAACTAAGAATGTTACATAGAAATCACAATTCAAAATTACCAATTTATAGATTTTTTTGCTTCCAAATTTGTTACTTCTTGGAACATCACTCTTAGGGTCTGCAAACTATGCTATAAAAAGTATAAAGTTCTTTTTTTAATTTTATTTTTAAAACTTTCTCTTTTTTTTGTTTTTTGAGATGGAGTCTCATTCTGCCACCCAGGCTGTAGTGCGGTAGCACAATCAGCTCACTGCAACTTCTGCCTCCCAGGTGCAAGTGATTCTCCTGCCTCAGCCTCCTAAATGGCTGGGACTACAGGTGCCTGCCATCATCCCCTGCTAATTTTGGTACTTTTAGTAGAGACAGGGTTTCACCATGCTGGCCAGGCTGATCTCAAACTGCTGGCCTCAAGTGATCCACCTGCCTCAGCCTCCCAAAGTGCTTAGATTATGGGTGTGAGCCACCACACTTGACCTAAAAAGTGTAAAGTTCTTAATATGTATTTTATTTGCAAGAATTCCTCCCAAGTAGCAGCAGACAGGTCCAGGAACACACACTTGTAACATGGTATCAGTTCCAAGCATGGCAGACTGATCAGCCCACAGCACCTTCTCTCAGGTGCTCCTCGCCTTGCTCTCAGCAATGTTGACCTCAACCTTCAACAGCTGTGTCAGCTGATCTTGCCTTCAGTGGATCCCTCGATGAATCCCTCAAACCACTGGGGCCTCTGCTAATTGCTAAGCTTTAATTCTCACAGAATTGCAATACTTTTTTTCCATTTTTCCATTTTTCAACTGATGTGTCTCAGAATTTGATATGTGGAAGAGTGTATACATTGACCATGAAATACTGAGTTTTCTCATAGCCATACTACTCATCAGGTCACCAGTGGGGACTCTATCTTCCCTGGCGTGGTGCTCTGATCACCCAAAGCTCCCTTCTACCTGGTCCCGCTCGGCTTACCCTTTCCCTCCACCATTTAAGCTCTGCTTACCCTTTGCCCTTCGCCATTTAAGCTTTAAGGATATATGCTCTCTACCAGAAAAACTCCGGGTTCTCCAGGCTGGACTTTTGACTTGAAGAGAAAAGCAATCTGACTAAACTATTTCATCCTGAGGTATGAATAACTAATATGCCTTCTGTAGGAATTAGAAGTATAATCAAAAGAATGGAAATATTTTTGCATTCCCTTCAAGGATTGTGGAAGCAAATTCTTTCAAGGGCCACCTAGATGACAAACTATGGGCACTGGGCTGGATGTGAGACCATAAAGCAGTGGAGAAAGAATGCAGTCAAACCTCAACTAAAGCCATTTGAATTCAAATGTTTAAAACAAGCAACCAGCACAAGCCAAACATAACTCACTTCAGTGCTGGCCAAGCTTGGCCCTCAGCCTACTGGTTTTTGATTTCTGTGCTGAATACTCCAGTGAGGTATGGGCCTAATGAAAGCCAATTCTTGTTGCTAAGCCAACTTCAGACCCCAGAGAATTAGAACCAAAGAGTAAAACATTCTAACCACCATAATTAAAAGAAAAAAACCCAAACAGGTAAAATACCATCATTTTTAATGTTAGACTTTTAATAAATTTAGTAATCAGATGAGAAAAATCATATCCCATATGTCGGCTATGTATTTGTAAACAAGGTAAGGTGAGGAATTCAGAAAATTATAATTACATTCTCTTCCCACTTAACTATTGCACCTGTATTAGCAGTGTTACCTTATATTACATAATTGGTTGATTACCCTTATCCATACACAAATTCAAATGCAATCCTAACAGTTAAATGAGATCATAGCTCACTGCACTGCAGCCTTGAACTCCTGGTCTAGGCCATCATTCTGCCTCAGCTTCCTGAGTAGCTGGGACTATAGATAAGCATGCATCACTGTGCCTGGCTAGTCATTGGCTTTTTATCCGTTAAATATATCCTAAATGCAGCGCAATACTAACCATAGTTGCTTGATGTGATTCTTCCCTTTTAACTCTGTTGGAAACATTTTCACAGTGGAAGTTTGTCTTATGTGTACAAATGTGAACACTATTGTCTGATTGTGACCTGCTGTCCTAGTAGCTGTATCTTTATTCCCTTAATCGTGATGTTTGACTGCAATGCCACATAAAAGGCACCAATTGGGGGAAAAATATTTTAATCAACATATATATCGGCTGCTCTATCTCTTCTTAACATGATGGTGGTTTTCCTCCAATACAAAGGGTCTCAGTTCCCCTTTAGATTTTTTTTTTTTTTTTAGCATGTCTGTGATTACTTGAAGTGTTAATCTTTAATGACTTCTGAATCCTTCTAACAGGTTGAGGTGATCTTTGCAATGCAAAAGATATAGAACTCTACTTCGGCCCTAAAATCTCGATGCCCTTCTTCCTTGATGTAGATATTGAAGATTTTAATATCTCATTACCATCTCCATCACTTGAGATTATTGAGCTGGTTCTTGCCTCTCTGGGAGAGAACATCAGCCAGGCAGAGTGTCACAGAGGAAGGAATGTGAGCATTAAAAGCCAACAAGCCTTGAACCCAGGACTCGGAGGTTGCAGTGAGCCGAGATCTCGCCATTGTACTCCAGCCTGGGTAACAAGAGCGAAACTCCGTCTCAAAAA
>NW_016107346.1:6895892-6907743 GCF_001604975.1 Cebus imitator | reverse complement strand
ACTACAGTGCAATGGTGCAATCTCAGCTCACTGCAACCTCCACCTCCCAGGTTCAAGTGATTCTCCTGCCTCAGCCTCCCAAGTAGCTGGGATTACAGGTGCCTGCCACCATACCTCGCTAATTTTTTGTATTTTTTAGTAGTTACAGGGTTCCACCATGTTGGCCTGGCTGGTCTCAAACTCCTGACCTAAGGTGATCTACCCGTCTCGATCTCTCAAAGTGCTGGGATTACAGGCGTGAGTCTCTGTGCCCAGCCTGCTAAAATTTATCTTAATTGTGCCATTTTTATCTTCAAAATGAGCATAATGAATTCTGCCTCATAGGAGCATTTTAAGGATTCACAGAAATGATGTTTAAAAGGCAAGAGGTACATCATAGGAAGGGAGGAGGCTTATAGAACCCTCCATACTGTCAACGATTCTTATTCTTTCCCATCCCTTGGGCATCCCTTTTACACCCCCACCTCTTTCTCCTTATCCATGCAATTCTGTATCCGTTTCCTTGGGCTGCAGTAACAAAGCACCACAAACTTGGAGGCTTAAAACTTATTCTCTCACAGTGCTGAAGCTGGAAGTATGAAATCAATATCAAGGTGTCAGCAGAACTGTGTTCCCTCTGAATCCTACAGGGAAGCATCCTTCCTTGCTTTTTCCCAGTTTCGGGTGGTTGACAGCTTGTATTACGTTGGTGCAAAACAATTGAGTGTTGCCATTAAAAGTAGTGGCAATTGTTTTGCACCAACCTAATAGCTACATCTCTCCATGTGTCCCTCTTCACATGACATTCTCCTTTTGGTTTCTTCTGTGTCTCTGTATCCAAATTTTGAATGACCTTCTCCACCTGGAGAGCACCTTGGCGCCTAGCTTAATTCCTCTGTATATGAACGGCACTGAACTCCCTTGTCAGACCAAATCTGTCTCTACATAAGGTCACATTCCGGAGGGTGCAGATTAACATGAATTTTGGGGGGATGCTATTCCACCCAGTACCTTCACTTTGGCACGTCCCAAGTCTTGCCCACCAGGAAGGCCCAGCTCAGATTCCATCACCTAAGTGTATTGTCCCTAACTGATAGCTGCTATGACCATTCCATGGTATAAACCATGGGAACACATCTGTCCTGTGCCCAGGGGTGTGCTGGTAAATGTTTAGCGAACAGCTCCCTTGGGTAGGTGTGGGCAGGGAAACCCAGATATATATGCAACCGGCTTCTATGCTGTATTCTCCCCCCATGGCCAAGTTCAAGCTGCCAACATGATGTTAATCAACTCTTGAAATTTCTGAAAATTTAGCAATCAGCTCTCTCAAGCTGGTATGAGACAACTCAAAGATGAGAAGCACACTGCCTTGTAACTACTATTTTGTCTGTAACGTTACTCATTATCCTATGAAATAATAAGCTTCTCTGACGTATATTTACTTATGGGCCAGCTCAAAATCACCTCCAGTGGAAAGCTTGAGGACCCATATGCCAACTTCTGAAATCTTTATTGGCCCAATTTTGTATTTTCCTCCAAAGAAGCACTCATAACCCTGTATTATAATTATGTATTTGCTTCTTTGAATTCTTGGCAGGTGCATTGAGGGCAGTTACTGTGTGTCCTAATTGTTCCTGAATCCCAAAAACTTGCACAATGTCAGACCCTCTGCAGGAGCTTGATTGTCAAACTGAATTGATCAAAAGGATGAGGGTCCAGTCAATATCTTGTTTTGTCTTCCACAGGGCCATGCACAATAGTAGGAATTCAGTACACCTTTCCCCAAATCATACAGTGTTATAATTTTGGCCCCAAGAGTAGACCACTCACCCTCATGCCGTTTCAATGCCCTCCTAATAATGGTTTCTCTACCTGGTTGTGCGTCATTCATTCATGCACGTGCAGTATGCTCATGCATATTGTTGAATAAATGAATGAAGCACAACCAGATATGAGAACCATCATAGCAGCCTCTATGAGCCAGGTACTGTTCTCAGTGCTTGGAATAGAGTAAAGAATGAAACAGGTGAAAACTCTTGCCCTCATGGAGCTTCGACTCTAGTCGGAGAGACAGGAAACAAACAAGTAAAATATACATGGTGTTTTACGGGTGGTGATAAGTGCTTTGGAGAACAATGGAACAGAAGAAAGGATAGAGCGTGCTGGCAAAGGGAGAGGGAGAAAATCTCAGAAGGCCACACTGAAAGGTGGCATTGATGCAAATCCCTGGATGAGGGAGGGAGGGAGCATGGCAATCTCTAGCCCTGTATAAGGGCACAGTAAGTGCAAAGGACCTGAGGCAGAGGAATGCTTGCTATGTCTAAGGAATAGCACAGAGTCCAGTGTTACCGAAGAAGAGTGCATGAGGGGGGAAACAGGAGAAGTGAGAGACATATTGAGAGCCAAATTGTAAAGGGCTGGTAGTCACTCTAAGGACTCTGTCTCATGTGTGACACAAGAGCTGTTGAGGGCATTTTCAGTAGAGAAGGAACATGACTTGACTGAAGACCTTAATGTACTCTGTTTTGATGTTATATGGAGAATGGATTGTAAAGAGGTAAGGACAGAAGTAGGGATACCAGTAAGGAGGCTATTTATTGTGTAGGTGAGGATTGATGATGACTTGTGGCAGTGGTGGTAGTCAATGGAGGTGGAAATCGGTGGCTAGAATCTGGACATATTTTAAAGGTTGAGTTTACAGGATTTTTAAAAAGATTAGCTATTGGATATGAGAGGATGGAGGAGTTAAGAATGACTCCAAGGTTTGTGGCTGAGCATCTGAAATTATGGAGACATCATTTACTGGGATGAGGAAGTCTAAAGGAACAGCACATTCACATGGGAATATCAAGAGTTTAGTGTTGGACAGGTGAGGTCAGAAATAGATATGCAACATCTAAATATAGATGTTAGGTAGGCAAGTGCATATTGGAGCCAGAATTCGAAGAGCAATTGGAATTAGAGTTATAAACCTTGAAGATGTAACCCTAATTAATGATGATACTTAACAATCCAGAGATTGGATGAGAGCACTAAGGAGGAATAACAGACAGAGAAGAAGTGCAGAGTGGAGGCTTGGGACACTCTGATATTTAGAGATTGGGGAAATGAGGAGCCAACAAAAGAACCTGAGATGAAGAGCTCAGAAAAACAGGTGAGTGAGATGCCTCAGAAACGAAGTAACAAAAGGATTTCAAGGTGGAAAGAATGATCAGCTGTGTCATAGGCTACTGACAGGTCAAGCAAGATGACTACAGGGCAATATTATGAGCAATTGTATGCCAGCAAATAAGACAACATAGATGAAATGGAGAAATTCATAGAGATACACAAACTACTTAACTGAACTCAAGAAGAAATAGAAAACCTAGGCTGTGCATGGTGACTCATGCCTGTAATATCAGCACTTTGGGAGGCTAAAGCGGGCAGATAGCTTGAGCTCAAAAGTTTGAGACCAGCCTGGACAAGAAGCAAAACCCTGTCTCTAAAAAAAAAAAAAAAAAATCGCCAGGCATGGTGGTGCATTCCTGTGGTCCCAGCTACTTGGGGGGTTGAGGTGAGAGAATCACTTGAGGCCAGGAGGTTGAGGCTGCAGTGAGCCATAATCACAGCACTGTACTCCAGCCTGGGCAACAGAATGAGACCCTGTCTCAAAAAAAAAAAAAGGAAGAAGAAATAGAAGATCTAAACAGATCTATAGCAAGTAAAGAATATTCAATTAGTAATTTTAAAACTTTCCCCAAAGAAAAGATAGCTCCATGGGTGAATTCTATCAAACATTTAAAGTAAAATTAAGACAAATCCTTTACAAAACTCTTTCAAAAAAAGAAGTGGAGAGGAGGGGGAACACTTCCCAACCCTATCAGGCTAGTGGTAACCTAATACCAAAACTAGACAAAGCCAATGTACCTTTTGATACACATGCAAAAATCTTAAGCAAAGTGCTAGCAAACTGAAGCCAACAATATATAAAAGGGATTACATGCCGTTAACAAGGGGATTTATCCTAGGTATGCAGAGCTCATTCACCATTTAAAAATCCATCAGTGTAATAAACCTTACTAAGAGAACAAAAGGAAAAAACGACCACATGATCATCTCATAGATACTGAAAAAGCATTTGACAAAATCTAACAGTCTTTCATGATTAAAAAAAAAAAGTCAATGAACTAGAAATCTAAGGGAATTTTCTTGATCTGACAAAGGACTTCTATAAAAAGCCCTTGGCTACCATCATACTTAATGGTAAAAGACTGAAAGCTTTCCCCCTGAGATCAGGAACAAAACAAAAATAAGAGAAAAATATCCACTCTTGCCATTTTTATTAAGCATTTTACTGGAAGCACTAGGTAGGCTAATTAGACAAGAAAAATAAATGAAAGGTGTCCAGGTTGGAAAGAAAGAAGTAAAAATATATCTATATGACACAATTGTGTATATACAAAATCCTAATAAATGCAAACACACACACAGAGACACACACATACACACCATCAGAACTAATAAACAAGTTCTAGTTCAGAAAGATTGCAATATACAAGAAGAATACACAAAAGTCAATTGCATTTCTGTGTACTAGCAATGAAAGGAAATTAAGAAAACAACTTCATTTACAAAACATCAAAAAAAAACTTAAATTTAACAAAGGAGGTGTAAGACTTCTACACAGGAAACTACAAAATATTGTAAAATTAGATGATACCTAAATACATGAAAAGGCATCTGCTATTCATGGATCATATGACTTAATATTGATTGTTTAGATGACAGTATTCCCCAAACTGATCTACAGATCCAATGCAACTACTATTAAAATTCCAGCTAGCTTTTTGTTCAGTAATAGGCAAACTGATTCTAAACTTTTTATGGAGATTCAAGGGACCCAGAATAGCCAAAACAATCTTGAAAAATGAAAGAACAAAGTTGAATGACTCACACTTCTTGATTTTAAAACTTACTACAAAGTTATTGTAATTAAGATTGTGTGGTACTGGCATAAGAATAGACATAAAGGTCAATAGAATAGATTTGGATGGAGTACAAAAGTAAAAATATATATTTATGTACAATTGGCACAAAGGTGCCAAAACAATTCAAGGGAGACAGAATTTGCGTGTTTGCATTTCCTTTTCAACAATAATCTGACTCATCTGGATATCTATATGCAAAAGAATAAAGTTGGATCCCTACCTTACATCACATACAAAATGTACTCAAAATGGATCATAGGCATAAACATAAGACTTCCAAGTATAAAACTCTTAGAAGAAAACATAGTAGAAAATCTTGAGCCTTAGATTAAGCAATGATTTCTTAGATATGATACCTAAAGCAAAAGCAACCAAATAAAAAGTAGATAAATTGTGTGTCATCAAAATTTAAAACTTTCGTGCTTCGAAGTACACCACCAAAAAATTGAAAAGACAACCACAAACTGGGAGAAAATATTTGCAAATCGCATATCAGATTAGAGACATATACAGAAGATATAAAAAACATTTACAACATAGTAATAAAAAGCCAAATCACTCAATTTTAAAAAGAGAAAAAGATTTGAATATACTTTTTTTTTCAGAGAAGATATACTAACGGCCAATAAGCAGGTGAAAAGATGCAAACATTATTAGTATTAGGGAAATACAAGTCACCATGAGGCATAGTTTCACACCTATTAGAATGTCTATAATCAAAATGTCAGACAATAATGATTAGTGAGGATATAATGAGATTGGAACCCTCCTGTGTCGCTGATGGGACTGTAAAATGGTGCAGCCACTGTGATAGACACTTTGGCAGGTCCTTGAAAGGTTAAACACACAGTTAGCATATGACCTCGCAATTCCACTCTCAAGTACACACTCAAGAGGAATGAAAACATATGTCTCCCCAAAAGTTGTACACAAACATTTATAGCAGCATCATTCACAATAGCCTAAAAGTAGAAACAACCCAAATGTCCGTCAACAGATGAATGGATAAACAAAATGGGGTATATCCACATAATGAAACAGTACTCAGCTGTAAAAAGAAATGAAGTACCGATACATGCTACAACTGGCATAAACACTGAAAACACGATGTTCAAAGAAGCGAAACTAAGTGAAAGAAGTGAACACTAAGTGAAACAAGCCAGACACAAATAGCCACATATTATATGATTCTATTTATACAAAATGTCCAGAATAGGCAAATTGACAGAGATAGAAATTCACCAGTGGTTGCCAGGGGCTAAGGAAGAGGGGATGGGGGTAACTACTAGTAAATACAGAGTTTCTTGTTGGGGTGATGAAAAATTTTTTGAAACTAGACAGTGACTATGGTTGCATAACTCTGTACAGATACTAAAATACCAAATTGTACACTTTAAAGGGAAGGATTTCATTGGTATAAATTATATCTCAATGAAGCTTCTATTTTTTGAAATCGCAACAGCAGCTGCCATGTCTCAAATGCCACCATGTGCCAGGCACAGTAGCAGGGAGTTACAAAACTAGCTTATTTCCTGCATAGTCCAGGCCTCTGAGGTTGGCATTATTATCCTTCTTTTATAGATGAGGAAGGCAAGTTTCATAGTTAAGGCACTTGTTCCACAGTCACATAGCTGGTAAGTGGCCTAAATGGGATTTGACCTGAGGTCTCAAACATTTTGACATACATTATATAATCTTGGACTACAGTGGAGGTAGCTGGGGACCGGTGACAGATGAATCAGAAACAAGACTAATTACAAGAACTCAGACTCCAGACGGGGCCAGACCACCTACAAATGTGACCTAATGCTGAACTCTGCAGTGCTGAACTCTGTGTCTCTCCCTTAACAGAGCCTAAGGGAGGTTCTGAGGCTCAGGCAAGGCTGAGCCTTGTAGGAATGGGGTAAAACGTGTTCATTTTGGACAAATGAGAACTGCAGAAGCAGTCAAGTGATGCCACAAGATCAACACCTCCTTAACCAGCTGCAATGCAGATGACCTGATTCGGGGAATCATCATGGAAGTTGGGCAAGATGCTGTCAGGGTCCAGAGATAAACAAGACTCTTCTCCCAGGAGCTCTGGAGGGCCTTCTGACCCAGCACCCACTTTGCAGTGCTCACAGAAACGTCCACTTCGATGTTATCAGGAGAATTATTATTTCCAGATGGAGCCAGAGCAGAACTGGCCCACTAGGGGCCACAACCCACAGGTTATAAGCTGAGGGATCTTGAGAAGGTTCTTAATTAAAGAGTGTCCCTGGGGGAACCTCTGCACTGGGTCTGCAATTCTAATCATGGACTCTGTCCCCTTGGATGTCTTCAGGAACAAATTTTTATGAAATGGTTCCAGGAATAATATTGGTTTGGAGCCTCCTAGCATCATTGACACTTGGTAATAGCACATTTTGTGCAAACTACCTCTTCACTGTCAGATCTGGTATGGTGGGATGTTAATTAGCTACTCATGGGGCAGGCAGATGATGTAATCTGGGTCATCTGGATGCTTACAGCAGGATGACAAGGAGACAGCGCGTGGTCTCTGAGTTACTTCTTCCTTATTTCCCAAAGTTTTCTTGGTGTCTTCCTTACGTCCAGAGGGACCAAGAGAAGTATAAAAGAGGGTATGAAAAGGAAAGGATTGGAGGCCACTGTCTGACTTGGCATTTCAACTCCTGCTTTTTCCTCAAAGCAAGAAGCAGCAGCATCTGTGAATATCACTGTGTGGGTTTACCCAGAGCAGAGGGCAGGAATTTTCATGTTAACTTCTGCCTCTTACATACTCTCCCTGTTTCCTTTCTCCCCCTATAGCCCTGCTGCCAAAACCGTGTTTAAGCATTTCAATAAAAACAGTACATTATTATGCAAACAAACCACTGCTTGCTTTTGAAGAATGCCTCTAGCAATTTCATGAAGTCTTTGGGTAACTTCAAGAATCAAAGGATTCAGCTTCATTTTTCAATAACTGCCTCTCTGGAGGCAGCTCCCATCTTTCATGATTCCCTGATCATTCTTTTTTTTTTTTTTTTTTTTTTCTAAGACAGAGTCTTGCTCTGTCACTCAGGCTGGAGTGCAGTGGTGTGATCTTAGCTCACTGTAACTTCCAGGTTCAAGCAATTCTTCTTCCTCAGCCTCCCAAGTAGCTGGGATTACAGACATGCATCACCATGCCCAGCTAATTTTTGTATTTTTAGTAGAGATGGGGTTTTTCCATGTCAGCCAGCCTGGTCTCAAATTCTGGCCTCATGTGATTTGCCCACCTCCCAAAGTGCTGGGATTACAGGCGTGTGCTACCGTGCCCAGCCAACCTGACCATTCTTCAGTCTCTCATTGGGCTGTAATTGGATGCCTGGAATTTTGGATGCCTCTTAATTTCCTCTTTTGCCCTAGGCTGGAAACCGGTCGATGTTCCAGTATACTTGGGTCTAATGATCCCTGAGATTTCTGCTTTAGTCTGTAGTACCTAGAATACCACTTTTCCCCTTGGGTCATATTTCTGCAAAAGTTCTTTTGTCTTTTCCAGAATTAACTGGATATTCTGCCTCCACTGTACTTTGAGGGGTAAAATCAAATCCAGTGAGTTTTCTAATATTTATTTTCATACCTGGTAGGATAATATGCCTTCTAAAAGACAAAAAGACTAAGATGACACTGGCTCTTCCATGAGTAATTTACAGTTTCAGACAGTACCATGTTTATATGGCAATATAAAGTTTATTTGGTCCTCTTTCTGAGTTGAGTGAATATAAATGGAAGGAAAGTCAGCTGGAGGAGAGGGAGAAAGAGCGGGAGAGCAGGGCCGGGCACAGTGGCTCACATCTGTAATCCCAGCACTTTGGGAGGCTGAGGCCAGAGGATTGTTTGAGGTCAGCAGTTTGAGATCAGCCTGAGCAACAGAGCGAGACTCCATCTCTACAAAAAAATTTTAAAATTAGCTGGGCATGGGGGCACACCCTTGTAGTCCCAGCTACTCAGGAGGCTGAAGTGGGAGGATGGTTTGAGCCCAGAATATGAGTGCTTAGTGAGCCATAATCACGCCACTGCACTCAGGCCTGGGCAACAGAGTAAGACCCTGTCTCTAAAAAAAATTAAACTAGAAAGAAAAAGAGAGGGAGAGCAACCCTTTAATAGAACTTATGAGAAGTGGTCCACTATAGAGCTATATATTTGTTACCCAGACCAAAAATATGAGCAATTACATCTTGGGATGTTTTAGACTATGCATCGTTACATAAAAATAATGGCTCCTCAAGGACCATTATGAATTACTGAAAAATAAAATGTTCATTGTCATAAAACTGAAATTAACCTACATAAAGTTTTCCTGGCATCTACATCTATAGAATACATTTTTGTTGAGGAGAGGCCTGCCTGAGAGTTGGTACGCTCTAATATTCACTATGAATAATTAAAAATTCAGCCTCTGCAGAAGAATGCCTCCTCGCAGAGCAAAGTCAGCCAAATCTCTCAGAATCACAGAAGCAGGACCAACTTACATTTCATGGCTCCTGAGGATGAGCACAGAGAGAAGGGCCAGGGAGGTGCAGCAGGCAGAGAAGGGGAGGCAGAGCTCAAAACACAGCACGGACTGCTTCTGGGTTCTCAATATCAGCCTTTTGGGCCTTTTGGTGTGATTTCAGGGCCATGGCCACCATGTCTGGCTTGGTGCTGGAAAATCTACATATTTATGTACATATTTTATAATAAGACCAAACTTCAAAAATCCCTAGGAAGAGTGCCATATGGAGGAGGCCTTTTCAGGGGAAGAGGAGAAAAAAGCCGTGAGTATCAAGGCACCAGAGGTGGAAAGAAGTTACTACTAAGAGGTGGAAGGAACGCCAACAGAGCAGGATGCAGGCCTGACATCTCAGCGACCCACCGCTCTGCACAAGTGCTGAAGGAGGGAAGGGCCACACTACTCGTATTCCAACCAGGTACCCCATCAGATTCCTCCATGGTTACCCCCAGGCTCCCTTCTGTTTTCAGGATCAGAGGAACCCCAAAGCTCCTGCAATCTTTTTCATTAGTTCTACCTGAGTGATATGGATGAGGGAAATGGGCAGGGAACCAGCAGCATGGGGGCAGGGTGTGAGCACGTGCATGCGCACATGCGCGTGCATGACCACATGTGTGTGAAATATCTCTGTAGTCCCTTCTGGAGCCTGAAGTCAAAGGAGACTGAACCATGCTCTCATCCTGCCACATTGACATAGTCTTTCTGCTATCAATTTAATAAATAGATATTAAAGCAAAGGATTAAAAAAATGAGTAAAATGAATAAAGTGTTCTCCCAGTGGGTTTCAGCCTCTTTCTCTCTTCCTTACCTGTGCACTACCACTGAGTAAGTAAGAATAACCTTTGGCCCTTGGTCCAAGGCTTGGGCAAATGTGTGAAGCAAGTGAACCATGGTTTGGTCTTTTTCTAGCAGCCATTTACCCAAAGCATCCTGGAATCGAGATGCCCATTCTCTGACTCTAGCGGGGTTTGCACTAGGGAGAAGCATCATGTCACAAGAGCATCAACACCCAAACAATCCGAATTCAAATCCCAGTCCTTGGTACAACCATTTCAGAAAGCTGGTAGTATCTGCTTGGCATGGTGGCTCATACATGTAATCTCAGCACTTTGGGAGGTGAAGGTGGGAGGACTGCTTGAGCCCAGGAGACTAGCCTGAGCAACAAAGTGATACCTCCATCTCTACAAAAACAAAAAATTAGCTGGACATGGTGGCATGTGTCTGTGGTGCCAGCTACACAGGAGGCTGAGGCGGAAGGATTGCTTGATTCCAGGAGGCTGAGGCTGCAGTGAGCTGTATTCAGGCCAGAGCACTTCAGCCTGGGCAACAGAGCGAGATTCTGTCACAAATGAACAAACAAACAAATAAACAAAAAAAACACAGTATCTACTACAGCTGACCCAACAATTTCACACGAGTGTATATTCATTGGAAACAAGTGCTTATGTCTGCCAAGACACAAGTATGCAAGTGTTCATAGCATATTTATTCATAATATTTCCAAACTGAAAACAATCCAAATATCTACCAATGATAGACTATAAATATATTGTTTCATCATTCACACTATGGAACACTACATAGCAATGAAAAGGAATGAATATTGCTATATACGACAGATGTAATATTGAGTGAAAGTAGTTGGATGCAAAGGAGCACAGACGATTAATATACGATTTCAAGTATACAAAGTTTTAAAACAGGCCAAAATAATCTATGGTGGTAGATTTCAGAGGAGTGGTCATCTCTGGAGTGAGTGTTGACTGAAGGCACGAGGGAGCTTTCTGGAGTGCTGGGAATGTTCTGGATCAGGGCGTTGACTACATGAATATACACATGGGCAAAACTCTAATGATCTGTATACTTCAAGTGTGTGCACTTCATCACTTGACTCTATGTTAACACATTCAATTTTTGAAAAAAATATTTTTCTTAAAATTAGTTTTAAGAAGTGAACCAAAAAGAAATCTCAGCCTGCCTCTTTCCACCACGTTTTTGATCATAAACAAAATATTTCATATTTTTAATGTTAATCGCAGATCCTTCACTTGTACAGAGGGTGTTAAAAGGCCTGAGCTGTCAGTTTCATAACATTTTTTTTGTAAAAATCCAGTGTGCAGCATCTGTGAAAGTGCTTTGGAAACTTTAAACTGTTGTATGAACTGAGTGTGACTTTTGAGGAGGGACAGAAGAAACATCTACAGGCTGCCAGGTGCAGTGGCTCATGCCGGTAATCCCAGCACTCTGGGAAGCCAAGGCAGGCGGATCACGAAGTCAAGAAATGGAGACCATCGTGGCCAACATAGTGAAATCCTGTCTCTACTAAAAATACAAAAATTAGCTGGGCATGGTGCCATGCACCTGTAGTCCCAACTACGTAGGAGGCTGA
>NW_016107346.1:6887265-6895209 GCF_001604975.1 Cebus imitator | reverse complement strand
AAAAAAAAAAAAAAAAAAAAAAAAAAAAAAAAAGCGAACTCTGCCCAGTATTGGAAAGACACCAACTGTTCCTAAATTGGTCTATCGATGTGATGTAATTACTATCAAAATCCTAGCAGGTTTTTTTTTCTTTTCATGAAAATAGACAGTTGATTACAAGATTTGTATGAAAATGCAAAGAGCCAAAATGGCCCATACCATCCTAAGGAAAAACAAGGTGGGAAGATCTTTTTCACCAGACATCAAGACTTGTGGCCACAGTGCTTCACACCTGTAATCCCAGCACTTTAGGAGGCCGAGGCGGGTTGATCACTTGAGCACAGGAGCTCAAGACGAGCCTGGGCAACAGGATGAAACCCTGTCTTTGCAAAAAATACAAAAAATTAGCCAGGTACAGTGGCACATGCCGGTAGTCCCAGCTGCTCTGGAGGCTCAGGTGGGAGGATCACTTGAGCCTGGGAGGCAGAGGTTGCAGTGAGCTGAGATTGGGCCACTGCACTCCAGCCTGGGTGACAGAGTGAGATCCTGTCTTAAAAAAAGGAAAAAAGACCTATTAAAAATTAAGATGATATGATGAAAGAGAAAGTGGGGTGCTACTTCAAGGAACAAATAATTCAGTGATGTGGAATGGATCAACATTCTGGAAGAGTCCAGCAACATACCTATGAACTGCAGATATTTTTTTCAAAGTGACATTGCAGAGCAGATGGGAAAGGATGGTCACTTCAATCAAAATTGCCAGGACAACTGAGTGATAATATGGTAAAAAAATGTGGCTGGGGACAGTTGTTTGTACCTGTAATCCTAGCATTTTGGGAAGCCAAGGTGAGGAGATTGCTTGAAATCAGGATTTTGAGACCATCCTGGGCAACACAGTGAGACCTCTATCTCTACAAAAAATAGAAATTGGCAAAGTGTGGTGGCACACGCCTGTAATCCTACTCGGGAGGTTGAGGTGGAGGGATTGCTTGAGCCCAGAAGCTGGAGGCTGTTGTGCTACTTTTCTCCAGCCTGGGTGACAGAGCAAGACCTTGTTTAAAAAAAAAAAAAGTGACTAGACTCCTATCTCATGCCATGTTTATTCTAAGTCCTAGTCCCTAAGAAAAATTTTGGTTTTCCTCCTTCATCCTGCTTTGAAAGAATTCTTTAAAAATGCTTCTCCTTATGGCTTTTTTTTCCTTGGTACATAGAGATCTAAATGTGCAAGGCAAAAATCATAAAAAGTTTGTACAATAATGAAAAATTTAAAAAGAAAGCTAAGTCTGAATGTGAGAACTGGCTGTAGGCCAGGGTTGCCTTTTTTTTCCTTCATTCCAATTGTCAATAATGAAGAGATCTTTCCTACGTCAGGACTTGATGAGTAATGAACTCAGTCCAAGCCCCCAGTCTGAGAAGCCACAAGATGGCGTTAACATTATTTAACTCCATGCTTTTCAAGGGAGCGAGAAGAAAGGGAAGTCACTGGAAAATTGAGATGCAGATTGCCTTAGAAGCTGGTAATTTCAAGAACTGTTGGCAATCAGTGCATCTTAAAGAGTATTAGAAACCTTATATAATTTTAATAGCAGAGGAAAAGTTGCTTTCAGATCTCCACCTAAGGAACGGCCCTCACTCAACAGCCTCTTTTTCTGTACCTACTGCTTTACAGAGGTTTTAAACAGACTCTTTTGTGCCGCCAAAGATTCTTTTTTTTTAATTTTAAAAGTATTTCAGGTTTCAGAAAAATACAAAAACAGTATAAAAATTTCCATATACCTTTCTCCTCAATTCCCCGAATGTTAACATTTTGCCATACTTACCTCAGCATTCTCTTTTTCTCTATCTTTATATTTTTTTCTAAAAATATGAAAGGAAGTTGTATGATAACCTTTTATCTCTAGATACTTCAAGGTGCGTTTCCTAAAAACAGGAACATTTTCTTACATAATCACAGTACAATTTTCTTTCTCTCTCTCTCTTTTTGTATTTTTGGTAGTGACGGGGTTTCACCATGTTTCCCAGGCTGGTCTTGAACTCCTGAGCTCAGGCAATCCACTCGCCTCGGTCTTGCAAAGTATTGGGATTACAGGCGTGAACCTCCACACCCAGCCCACAGAACAATTTTCAAAATCAGGAAACTAACATTAATACAATACAATAAAGTAATATATATCTTCAAAATATATCCATTGTTCCACTTAAATCCTTTTTAAGACTATTCTTTTAACTATTCTGTGGCTGTGGTCTTGGTGAAATACTTTCTAGCTTTTTCAGGAAGATGTAGCCATTCACTTAGCACATACAAAAATAATTTGAACCTAATTAATTTTCAAGAAAACTAAACTGAAACCTTGCTTGAGCTGTGCACGCAGACATCTTCACTCCCTGAATGAAGAGATCCCAGTGAAGTCTCACTCTGTTCCGAAAAGCTTGTGTTACTCTTCTGTGCAGATCACCTGCCTGCTGCTTTTCCCCGATTCTTCATTAGGCTGAGGAAACCCACATCAAAAATATTCTGCAAGATGCTTTCACCTTTTCTCACACATAATAACAAAAATACTTTACTGTCTCAATTTTAAAGCGAGACAGGATGCACAGGGTTTGTAGCGTAGACTACTTCTTACCAGCAGGTTATTACGCGACCCACCCCTGAGACTAAGGCTATGTTGTAAAGGAGTAATTAAAAACCAAAGGGGAACAGCCTGAATAAATGCCCATTAGAAAAGGAACCGGTTAAATAAATTCTATTGTATCCATTCAATGTAATACATCATTCAAAAGAAGATGCAGCTGTATATGTTCCAAAATAAGTCAAACCTAAATTATAGAGAGTAGTAAAATTGCGTGGACTGCAAAGAGGAATTGAGGAACTTGAGAACTGGAAATGAAGGACGAAGGGAGACTTATATAGTAAATCCTTTTGTACCGTCTGATTTTCTTTTCTTTTTTACCATGTGTATGTGTTATGTATTCAGAGGGAGGAGGAAGAGAGACAGTCATGAATAGGAGATAGAATCATGGATAGGTAGATAGACATAAAGACGGAAAGAAAAGTTCGAAGGAACAGCAGGTGCCATATTCTCTGGCTGCACTTTTTACTTTTACAACCATCACTGTCTTTTCAGTTTCCCTGACCAACCGTTTAGTTCTCTCTCATTAGCAGGAGTCTTTTCCTCAGCTAGGTCGAGGAGACACAAACAGACCTCGTCATGCACACATCTCAGCACAACCACACACATAGTCTCAAACACACGGTTTTAGATTTGAAGATGTGGGGTGGGGCAGGGGAGTTGGGGAGCAGGCTGAGGGGGACCTCCCGCCTCCCCCACCGTCTCAGATCTTCACACTCCCCCCGCGCGTCCATTCTCTGGGGCGCCATTCGCCCCCACCCCTGCTCCAGACCCCGTACCCCAGGCTACTGGATTGGCGTAAATTTCCGCCCATTTGCGTCGCCGCCCTGTGGGGGCTGCCTCGTGACGTCAGGGCTGAGCTAGGGGGCGCCCGCTCCTGGCTGCCCGCCCCTCCCGGCCCTGCGGCCCCCGCCTGCCCTTTAAAAGAGCGGGGCCTGCGCCAGCCGCGCCACACCGCGGGGACCAGGACACACGCTGGTTTCCCGGGGCCGCTCCGTCGCGCCTTCCTCCTGCGCCTCGCTTCTCCGGTCCAGCCGCCATCTTCCTCTCCGCGCAGGGGTCGGCGAGCGGGGCCATGCGGCCGGCGCTGCTTCTCAGCCTCCTGGGAGCTGTGGGGCTGGCGGGTGAGTGGGCGCGGCGGGCCGGTCAGCACCGCGGACAGCGCCAGCATCGCTGTTCCCCGTCGCTCCCGCAGCCAGGCTGGCGGATCCCGGGAGAGAGGAAGGGTTGAGGGGAAGGCTTATCTCTTGCTTTGTTTCTTCTCCTCCCTGGGTGTTTTCCTTCAACTCCTCCCACCCGTTTGACTTGGAAAAAGCTAGAGGGTTTCCGAGCCCAACCAGGGGAGCCTCAGTATTTTTATATCTGAGTTTTCCCCTGGATAGAAGGAAGAAAAAGTGCCGCACCTCCAAGGAAACCCCACGTTTTGTATTCGCTTCTAAGATGTCATGCTCTCTCTGCCCGTCCTGTCGAGACCCTGTCGTAGTCTGATTCTGTAACTGTTTGGCTTTTAAAGCCAGGCGGCTACGGAGAGGCAGGAATACAAGTATGGTGTTATTTAGCACCTGCATAATTTCCCTTATTATTGTTATTGTCGTATAAATATGATGTGATAAAAGTGAGTTCCATATGTATATAAGATATATACCTTTTCTTAACATGTCCATATATAATGTGTGTGTATGTGTGCTCATGTATGTACAGGTTTAATATATTATGTTTCTCTATTTTGTATTTCCATCACTCGAGACATAATCTCACACTCAAAGGAATTTTTTTTTAACCTGTGAAAGCCTCAGCAGTCCTAAGAACATGTGCCCCTCATTTTTAAGTTATGAATGGAAACCGCAATATTTTGACTTCTGTACTCCAGGAAAATTATTAGAGTACAAAATAACCATGAAAGTACCTTTGGAGTAGTAAAAAAAAAAAAAAAAGTTTTAGTCAATTGAGAAGGATGGAATTTTAAGTAGTAGGTATTTGACTGTTTCTCTTTTTGTGTGAAAGATTGTAGGATTAATCTGTCAAACTACTCTGAATCTCAAACAAATGATCTTTGAAGATCTGAAGTGTGTGTGTGTGTGTGTGTGTGTGTGTGTGTGTTGGAAATAGAGTCACCTATGGGTATTGAGATATTGAGACTATTGCGAAGTAAGTATGCTAGCACCAATTTAAACCACAGGTTTTCTTCAGCTTTTAATGACTTTAGAAAATTGTTCATATCTGAAATTGAGACTCCTACCTAGAATTGAGATATTGCCATCCACGAATACGGAGATTTTATTGGCAGCAATTACTAGGTCCAAAAGGTAGAGACAAAATGAAAGCCAGTCATAATTAATTTTATTGTAAGCTACATACATTCAGAATTTGTTAAAATTCTTGTCATTCTTACAAATTACGAATAAATGTTCTCAATTTTATTAAAGAAACCCAAATGAATATTTAGAATTATTTCTGGTTAAAATACTTTCAGAAAGGAATTGCTTTGCTTAGGAGGCTGTAAACCACAAAAGCGGTGACATTTGTGGGATTTATTTAACCATTGTGGTATAATACTTACAGATCTCTTGTGTAACAGAATATTTTAAATACAAATTTGTATTTTAATAGCAGCTAAAATGAAGATATGATAATCTTTTAAAATTGAGCTATATATCCACCCTTTTAAAGTATGTAATTCGTAATTCAGTGGTTTTTCGTATGTTCACAGATTGTGCAACCATTACCACTGCCAAATTTCAGAACATTTCCATCACCCAGAAAGATACCACAAACCCATTAGCAAGCACCTCTCCATTCCTACCTCTCCACAGCCTCTGGCGACGAGATTTGTTAGCCTTCAAGTAGAGCTGGTTATTTGCAAAATCACAGGGCTGGGGGAAGCCTCAAGAAAACTTCTAGCTCATTCGCTTATCCTTAAGAGCTTCTGAAAGGAGATCCACAACCTTCTATGGAAGCTATTGTGCACTCTAAAAATTAATATAAGGGAAATAGTCAAATGATATCCATAGTTTTCTTTTCTTTCTTTCTTTCTTTTCTTTTCTTTTTTTTTTTTTTTTTTTTTTTTTTTTTTTTTTTTTTTTTTTTTTTTTTTTTTGAGACAGAGTCCTGCTCTGTTGGCCAGGCTGGACTGCTGTGGTGCTATCTCAGCTACTGCAACCTCTCTCTTGAGGGCTCAAGCAGTTCTCCTGCCTCAGTCTCTCAAGTAGCTGGGATTACATGTGTGTGCCCTAAACCCAGCTAATTTTTTTTTTTTTTTTGTATTTTTAGTAGAGACGAGGTTTTACCATGTTGTCTAGGATGATCTCTATTTCCTGACCTTGTGATCTCACCCCAGCCTCCCAAAGTGCTGAGATTGCAGGCATGAGCCACCACGCCTGGCCAGGAAAATGGTTTCTATATTCAGAAGAGCTTGTTTAACTTACTTTACAGCTATATATTCAATCTGGGAATCAAACCTTAATAGTCTTAGATTATTAGTCTGAGTTACTCTCAGGTTTACCACATTATTTGATAATTTTTTTTAACCATTTGATTGCTTTACTTTTAGCACAAGCATTAGGTTTTCTTTTTCTTAAATCCCTACAGAGAGCATTAGGTTTTCTGTTGTGCCACCTGAATCTTACCGTATACAAAAGCAAGTTGAAGTGCTTTAAGGATGACAACATGCCTTTGGCTATTACTTCTTTTGTCTTAGATTTTACTGGAAAAATACAGAAGCAGCTAGATGCCTCACCAAGATGTATAGTGTATGTTCAAAAGCAGAACCTAGTTTTTTTTTTTTCTTTTTCCATCAAAAAGAGATCTGAAGAGCCTCAGTCAGAGAAACAATGGTTCTATAAATACAAACATGAGCTACGGGTTGTCTAGAGTAATAAAAGAAAAATCTTTCTCTGCCTCCAAATCTGGTAACTATTAATGCTTTGGCAATACCAGTAGTTAATAAAAGCATCTATTTCACATTTGTAAAATTAAAGGAGAGTATTAGCAAAAATCTGCATTATCAAAGGCTTAGTAAAGCTGGATTTTTAAGAAGTCATTTGGTTTATTAGGGGAGTTATTGTCTCATAGTCATTGCTTTCCAGAGGATTTTACAGATTTCTGGTGGAAAGAGAAAGTGCTGAAGTGGGTGTGTCCTCAAACAGCCATTTGGAGGATGAAAGAACAGTCCAGTATATTGGACCTTCGGTACCAAAAGTGGGCCGACTGGATCTTGCCTGATAAGCATTTCAGGAAGAACTTGGGGTCTTCATAGCTTGTTAGCTACTTCTCAAATATTTTTTAATGATTTCAATAGGCTGCATAACTTTGGGCTTCTTGAAACAATTGAAGTAGATCCCAGATCATGCTTTGAGAAGAAAAGTTTAGTAAACAAGTGTTTTATTTCCAGGTTGAGCCCCATGATATGTAATTGATAGCAGGTGGGGAATGTTTAAACAGGCTTAGAGCAAAGCATTTTAGAAGGAAAGGTCGGGTGGCTGCATTTGAATAGCTTTCCTGTCTGATGTCTGAGAGCTTGCACCAGCTAGCTCTACTCTCTTCTCAGGGACTTAGAATAATTTTCCACACTGAGCTTCTCCTGCCATAACAGCAGTTGCCTGCTGCAGGGAATGCCAAGAGAACTGTAGAGACGGACTTATATGTAAATGCTTTGGGCTGTTCGAATGGAAAGGGCTTACACAGAACAAAGTCAAAGCGGGGAGCAGGCACTCAAGGATGCCTGTGCCAAGCAGCAGCAGCTGGAGGAAGCCCTGCGGAAGGCCAAGCAGGACATGACATGGCAGCTGTGTGACTACCAGGAGCTGATGAACGTCAAACTGGCCCTGGACATCGAGATAGCCACCTACCACAAGCTACTGGAGGGCAAGGAGAGCCAGCTGGAGTCTGGGATGCAGAACATGAGTATCCACACGAAGACCACCAGCGGCTATGCAGGTGGTCTGAGCTCTGCCTATGGGGGCCTCAGAAGCCCCGGCCTCAGCTACGGCCTGGGCTCCAGCTTTGGCTCTGGCGCGGGCTCCACCTTCAGCCGCACCAGCTCCACCAAGGCTGTGGTTGTAAAGAAGATTGAGACCCGCGATGGGAGGCTGGTGTCCGAGTCCTCTGACGTCCTGCCCAAATGAACAGCTGCAACAGCCCCTCCCAGCCTGCCCCACCTGTGGCTGCCCAGAGCCGGGGAGAGAGGTTGCTGTGCAGGGGAGCGCAAGGAACAGGAGACCCACCCGGTGCTCAGCCCTAGCCCTCAGCCCACCTGCGGGGAGTTTACTGCCTGGGGACCCCCCTTGCCCATGCCTCCAGCTGCAAAACAATTCAATTGGCTTTTTTTTTTTTTTTT
>NW_016107346.1:6859969-6887134 GCF_001604975.1 Cebus imitator | reverse complement strand
TGACACTGAAAAATTTAAATTACCTGAAGTATTTTCTAAGAAGACAAAGCAGCTTCAAACACTGCTTTAAGACAGGCAGAATCTCATGAAATTTTATTGAAATAATTAAAATTTTTCTTTTAAAATATTCTTATAAACCAGTGGATAAACATCAACTTGCATATAATATAATGGACTTGATGCTGTACGAGGAGGGTTAGGTATCTGCCATGTTCTCTACATGATTGTAAACAGTCATTGAGGAAGAGAAACATAATGTTGATATGGATGCATAAAGGAGCTTGTTCAGGCAAAGACCTTGCGGGTAAAAAATGAGGTAATTAATTATGGAAGACAGCCATAACCATGTCTTTGTCATAGAAGTAAGTTTTGGGAGGATATTTTTTTGGAAACAGAGATAGGGAGAGAGAGCCACAGATCTTTACCCATTTGGGGTAGGCAGAGAAGGGTCAAGGAGGGCACTCTTTATATTTGACTTAGTTTGGTTTACACTTTTAATTGAAGTAAAATATATAGAAAATGGAAGAGGTCATGAATATACGGCTTAATAAGCATACCTATGTAACCAGCATGGAGATTAAAAAATTGAACATTTCCAGTACCCCAGAAACCCCCTCCGTGCTTGTGGTCAAGATTTGATTATAATAATTAATCACCTTATTTTTTACCCACAAGGCCTTTGCCTAAACAAGCTCGTTTATGCCTTCGTATCAACATTGTGTTTCTCTTCCTCCACACTGTTTACAATCATGTTAAGAACATGGCCGATTTATACTGGATCTAAAATAGCATTTGTTTCCATATATATTTAAGACATTGCCGGGGGGGGGGCGGACAACAACTCATGTGGGATGATTTTGTGAGTCTGAAGTCAAACAGCTTCCAAAAACCAACTCATTTTCCATTATTTTTCTCCTTCAAAGCTGTCAATTCCATGCCAGTGGATAACGGGAACCACAATGAAGAAATGGTAAGTTGCAATGTCAATCTTAGAATCTGGACTTGTATCTAGACTATAGATTCTCCCAGTCCCTATTATACCAAACCAAACATGCACGTGTGCACACGCACACACACACAAAACATAATCTTACAAAGCTAGGTTTTCATCCCTGACAGAATGTGGGCAAGGGATGCCCCTCCTGCACTGAGCGCCAATCTCCTGTCAAGATGGTTTAGCACCCCCAAGGATAGCTGTGCCATTGGTTTGAAAATGGACATTTATTTCTCTTCTCCAGGTAATCCCAACTCAGTGCTTTCTTGCATTGTTCTGTGTAGAGGTTTGGAAGATTTCATTCTGTTTCTGTAAATCTGTATCTCCGCCCTAAGAAATATTGCATCAGCGCAGGTCATGTAGTCAAGCCTTCCTTGACAGCAGCTCTGGGTTGAGTAGTCTGTCATCCAGTGACACCAACTTCCCCAACCTGCTTTCGGGTGTTTCCCCAGGTGACTCGCTGCATCATTGAGGTCCTCTCAAATGCCTTGTCGAAGTCCAGTGCTCCACCCATCACCCCTGAGTGCCGCCAAGTCCTGAAGAAGAGTAAGTGTCCCGCACTGCGGGCAGATCTTTGTCGCTGCAGTGATCCTTGTTCCTACTCCCTCCACATCACCTTCCACTTTATCTACAAATGACCTGGGGGCATAATACAGTAGGAAGAGTGTGGATTGACTAGGCCAGTGTCTGGGAGACAGTGATATGACTCCTAGTTCCTGCTTTACCATTTTGCAGCTGTGTGACTATGGGAAAGGCCCTTTGCCTCTCTAGGTTTATTTCCTCAAAGTAAAATGAAGGAGTTGAACTCAATGATAGTCTTTCAGATGTCTATCCATTCTTAAATTCCTTAGTTCCATATTTTGGATTTTTAGGACAGGACTTCATTTGGGTGGAGGGAGGTGTGGGAAATGCTGGTTTGTGATTAGATGAGGAAGTGGTTTCTGGAAGTGCTGGAAGATGATAGAGGGAGATTTAAAAATCATTCTTCTCTTTGCCTTTTACTCTTCTGACCGTGAGAAGCAGGAAGCTTAGAAGGTGACTTAAAATTTCTGGCCTATTTACACAACAAATTAGCTAAGATAGTTTAATGCACAGCTCACTAGAATAGAAGGTACCACCAAATGGTACCAGGAGTTCCAGGCCTGAGAACTGGAAAGGCTTCAGGTACAGGCAGAGCATTCCATTGAGGCAACTAATGGCTTTCTGAGTCTATGAAAGTGTTCTCAATATGAAACCATTTCTGCTGAAAATAAAATTTGAACAGTGATATAAGCAGTATCCGTTGGAAACTGACAGTATGAGGTCAATTTTACAAAACTATGCAGTCTCTGTTATGCACGATGCCAAACTGATTCAAACAAATCCAGAAAACACTGCCCTCTTCAACGCTGTCCTCTACTTTTAAACTTTTAGTCAGGCTGGGAGCAGCAGATTTTATCCTATTTTTTCACCTTTAAAAATTTCTCAGCTGGGTATGGTGGCTTACACTTCTAATCCCAGCACTTTGGGAGGCCAAGGCGGGCAGATCACCTGAGGTCAGGAGTTCAAGACCAGCCTGGCCAGTATGGTGAAACCCCATCTCCACTAAAAATACAAAAAAATTGGACAGGCATGGTGGCGGGTGCCTGTAATTCCACTACTTGGGAGGCTGAGACAGGAGAATAGCTTGAACTCGGGAGGCAGAGATTGCACTCTAGCCTGGGTGACAGAGTGAGACTCCGTCAAAAAAAAGAAAAAAAATCTCTCATTGCTACCAGCTTGGCCAACATAGTGAAACCCCATCTCTACTAAAAATACAAAAACTAGCTGGGCATGGAGGCACGTGCCTGTAATTGCAGCTACTCGGGAGGCTGAGGCAGGAAAATCACTAGAACCTGGGAGGCAGAGGGTGCACTGATTGTGCCATTATGCTCCAGCCTGGGCACAGCCTGGGTGGCAGAGTGAGATTCCATCTCAAAAACAAACAAACAAAAAAACCCACCAAAAAACCAACTCTCACTGCCAGACAAGACATTCTTGGCTATTGCTACACATGAGCCCTCATGCATGAAATAGTAAAAAGCAAATAGTGATTGACCAAAAGAGTAACCTAAGGCCTTTCTCTTCCTTTGTTTACTAGACCAATGCAAAAGTGAGGTGTCTGTCCTATCGGGTCACCAAAGAATCACGATTGCTTAGGAAAAGTTGCCTATGTCTGCCTGCCAAGATCTTAGCCCTTAGATTATGGCATAGTAACTCTAGCCTCTGCTCCAGCCCTCATTATGCCCTGGGGTCTTTTGAGGTCTGTTGAGCAAGATGTAGGGAAACTGGGAAAAAAATCAAATGACCCATGTATCCAAGGACGCTGGAGATGTTATACCCAGAGAGTGACAGAATGCTGAGATGGGGAAGGTTTAAGAGCTCCTCTGTGGTTGAGCCTTAAACACCAGCCGGGGCTAGACAGATAAATAACACAAAGGAGTAAGGCAGGACAGGAAGTGACTCACAGACTGGGGGGCACATGCCTTTTCTGAAGGGGAGCAGATACTTCTCAGCTCTAATCCCATTATGGAGAAATACAGACTCTGCTGTCAGATCTTGAGATTTTTTTTTTTTGAGACGGAGTCTTGCTCTGTCTCACCCAGACTGGAGTACAGTGGTGCAATCTCGGCTCACTGCAGCCTCTGCCCCCTGGGGTTCCAGCGATTCTTCTGCCTCAGCCTCCTGTGTAGCTGGGATTACAGGTGCACACCACGATGCCCGGCTAATTTTTGCATTTTTAATAGAGTCAGGGTTTGGCCATGTTGGCCAGGCTGGTCTCGAGCTCCTGACCTCAGGTGATCTGCCACCTTGGCCTCCCAAAGTGCTAGGATTACAGGCGTGAGCCACTGCGCCCAGCAGATCTTAGGATTTTTCAAAAGAAGTTAAAATTTTGATTTTTAAAAGACATCTCCTGGTATTTTCATATTGCCTCTGAATTCAAACGTAGAAAACTGCTATTTAGATAAAATAGAATTCACCTCTTAGGCACCAGTTTGCAACCTTCATCCTATTCTAGTTTTCTCTCTCTTGTTGGCATATGCTAACTGATCAGAAAACTAGTGGAGCTTTTGGCCAACTGGTTGGATGAATGCCTTTCCACAGCCTCTGTCCGCCCCAGGCCCATCTCCACTCCCACTCTTACCTGCATGTCTCTGAGTCAGCATATACTCACTGAGCAAATGAATATCTGGGAAGTAGGACAGAATCATTGTTTTACGGATTTAAGAGACCTCAAGGAAGACATAGTCTAATTTCTTAACAGGTACAAGAATATCTTTGACTAGGGTTGATCTGGTCATCCTTACAACATGACAGATGCATTTCCCTCTTTTTGCTTGAAAGTAAGGGTGAGCTTCACACCTTGGTTTTGCAGATTGATGATGAATGTGTGCTGCTAATCACAAACCTCTTCAGGCTCACCTGCGGGGGCTTAAAGCTAAATTTAGTAGGAAGTGCTAAGCTTCAGGCACATGCTGCTCAGGCAGTACATATTTAATTGGGAAAAAAATAAAAGTACTTCTGTTCCTGACACTTAAGACACACAAACCAGTAGGCAATAGGGAAGGGGCCACAGTGACTCTGCCCCTGGAGGCTCAGACCTTGTCCTATCAGCTCTGTTTCAACTGACTCTCAGAATGACATTATTATCTGTCTATCTTAGTCAGCTCAGGCAGCTATATCAAATACCATAGATTGGATGGCTTAAACAACCAACATTTATTTTTCATAGTTGTAGATGTTGCAAGTTCAAGATCAGAGTGTCTGATGAGGGCCCACTTCCTGGCTTGTAGATAGCTATCTTCTCTCACAGTATCCTCATCTGGTGGAGACAGAAATCATCTCTTTCTCACATCTCCCTTCTTAGGGCACTAATCCCATTGTAAGGGTCCTACCCTCATGACCTAATTACCTCTCAGGCCCCACCTCCACATGCTATCACATTGAGGAGTAGGGCTTCGACATTTTGGAAGCACACAAACATTTAGTCGTTGCACTGCCCAGAGCCACCATGCTTCACTGTGCCCTCTGGCTAGCCATGCCTCAATGCCATATGTACCACCACTGGCTTCTAAGAGGCAAAGAGACTGGTGACAGATGGGTCTTCCCTCAGATGTGTGAAAAAGGTCAGGGACATTTTTTTGCCTCATAAACATGAGATTATTATTATCATGTCAGGCTAGGCTTTAAACAGAGAGGTACCAACAGTCCACTATTTCTTTGACATTTTTACAAAACAAATCAATTTTTTTCCATTTTGCAAATATCAGTTCAAAATGACTCATCAGTGCCACCCAAAGAAATATATTGTGAGCCACAAATATAATTTCAAATTTTATAGTAGCCATATTTAAAAAAGTAAAAAGAGATTGCATGGAAATTAATTTCAATAATATATTTTATTTTAATCCAATATTTTTTCTAATACATAATTTTATAAATCTAATCTATTTGAAATATATATTATCCAATACATCCAAAATATTATTTCAACATATAATGATATAAAAATTGTTGAGATTATTTCACATTATTCTTTATTCTTGGAAGTCTGATGTGTAGCTTACATATATAGCATGTCTCAGATTGGACCAGCCATATTTCAAGTGCCCAACAGCACTTGAGCTTATGGCGCCTGCAGTGTAGACCCAGAGCTGTTAGTGGTCTTGTCTTCAGGGATTTTATCTGAACTCTGTGACATAGGTTGAAATCCAAGCCCTCCTAGCTAACAACTGAGACAGTGCCAACTGCATATCTCCTTTCATGGGGTGCTCTTGAGGTCAGGATTTAGTAAGGGAGCTATTGATATTTGGCAAACATGGGCAAGAACAGCATTCAATTAAAATATCAGTTATACCATCTACTCTGACTCAGGAAACACAAAGATAACTCAGTATACTGAAGTTTATCCTCAACATCTGAGAACATGTTGGGTGGATGGAACCTGAGTGAAAGAAGGAATGGCCCTTTCCACTGATGTGCAGTTTTCTCAGGGAAGAAATGTACACCCTTCTTATCACCAGCTACTGAGTTGTATATCATACTGCGAGGTTGAGTCCACAGGTGATTGGATAATAAAAGTCTGATATAAACTGATCATTTCAAATGTTTAAATCCTCCTTTGAATCTTGCTATTTCTTATTCTGGCTAATTATATAGTTGAATTATTGGTAGAGCCATTCACATAATGCTAACTTTTTAACTCCTACTTGGAGAAAATATGGAAAGAATGGTCATGGATTATACCATGCTGAGTGTCAATGTCTTCAAAAAGAAGAGGTTGGACTGGATTAGATTAATTCTAAGATGTTTTCTGCTTCTAAATTCTAATATTTCATAAATCTTTATCTGGATTTCAATTTGATCATTGGTAGTACCAATGAGAGAAGCTGGTTGGGTATTCTGAAGACATAAAAATATAGACAATTTATTACTATTTAAACACAGTCAAGGAGCTTTCATAGCATTTACTTTCAAGAGGAATCTGAGTATATTCTTCATTAAGTTAAATAATTATTCAAGCAATTTTCAGTGTCCTTAGGATTTGTAGTGATTACTGAGGCTAGTTCTCGTTGAATCACAAGCAATTCTGAAGTTATAACTACTCTTCTCTTTCATTATAGGTAGAAAAGAGGTCAAAGACAAAGAGACAACTGAAAATGAAAACACGAAATTTGAAGTAAGATTGTTAAGAGACCCAGCTGATGCCTCAGAAGCCCACGGGCCCTCCAGTAGGGAGGAGGCAGGAGCCCCAGCGGAGAAGGACACTCGAGGCCCTACACAGGCAGACACAGAGCCATGGGCAGAGGGAGATGGGCACAGCCGAGAGCGAGTGGATGAGCCCCAGCGGAGCCTCCATCCCTCCGACAGCCAAGTCTCTGAAGAAGCAAAGAGGAGCCATTCTCAGAAGAACGAGAGAGAGGAGGAGGAGGAGGAAGAGAACTACCAAAAAGGGGAGCGAGGGGAAGACGGCAGTGAAGAGAAACACCTTGAAGAGCCAGGAGAGACACAAAACGCTTTTCTCAATGAAAGAAACCAGGCTTCAGCTACAAAAAAAGAGGAGTTAGTGGCCAGATCTGATACACATGCTGCCGGGCACTCTGAGGAGAAGATGCATAGCCGGGAGAAGAGTAGCCAGGAGAGTGGAGAGGAGGCAGGGAGCCAGGAAAAACAGCCCCAGGAGTCAAAAGGCCAACCCCAAAGCCTGGAAGAATCTGAGGAAGGTGAGGCAGATGCCACCTCTGAGGTGGCCAAACGACGCATGAAGCCCAGACACCACCACGGGAGGAGCAGGCCAGACAGGTCCTCTCAAGGAGGGAGTCTTCCCTCTGAGGAAAGGGGACACCCCTTGGAGGAATCTGAGGAGTCAAACATCAACATGGCCAGTTTAGGGGAAAGGAGGGACCACCATTCAACCCACTACAGGGCTTCAGAGGAAGAACCCGAATATGGAGACGTGAAGAGTTATCCACCCGTCGAGGACTCCGAGGACCTGGAGGGGGAGCGCTATAGGGGCAGAGGAAGTGAGGAATACGGGGCTCCAAGGCCTCAGAGTGAGGAGAGTTGGGACGAGGAGGACAAGAGAAATTACCCCAGCTTAGAGCTCGATAAGATGGCACATGGATATGGTGAAGAAAGTGAGGAAGAGAGGGGCCAAGAGCAGGGAGAGGGACGCCATCACAGAGGTAGGGGAGGGGAGCCACGTGCCTATTTCATGTCTGACACCAGAGAAGAGAAGAGGTTCTTGGGTGAAGGACACCACCATGTCCAAGAAAGCCAGATAGACAAGGCAAGGAGGCATCCACAAGGTGCATGGAAAGAGCTGGACAGAAATTACCTCAACTATGGTGAGGAAGGAGCCCAAGGGAAGTGGCAGCAGCAGGGAGACCTGCAGGACACTAGAGAAAACAGGGAGGAAGCTAGGTTTCAAGAGAAACAATATGGCTCCCATCACATGGCTGAAAAGAGGAAGAGGTTAGGGGAACTGTTCAACCCATTCTACGACCCTCTCCAGTGGCAGAGCAGCCATTTTGAAAGAAGAGACAACATGGATGATAATTTTCTCGAGGGTGAGGAGGAAAATGAGCTGACCTTGAATGAGAAGAATTTCTTCCCAGAATACAACTATGACTGGTGGGAGAAAAAGCCCTTCTCGGAGGATGTGAACTGGGGGTATGAGAAAAGAAACCTCGCCAGGGTCCCCAAGCTGGACCTAAAAAGGCAGTATGACAGGGTGGCCCAACTGGACCAGCTCCTTCACTACAGGAAGAAGTCGGCCGAGTTTCCGGACTTCTATGATTCTGAGGAGCCGATGACCACCCTCCAAGAGGCAGAAAATGAAAAGGACAGGCCTGACCAGAGAGTTCTGACAGAGGATGAGGTACAGTGTGGGGCTTCTGTTTAAAATTACTTTGGTCAATGCTAGTACATTATGTTCAAGACTATCCTATATTAATGGGGAGAAACTGGTGGGAATTAATCACTATGAAAATGGTGCCCTAGTGGGGCTGGGCGTGGCTCTCAGCACTTTGGGAGGCCGAGGTAGGTGGATCACCTGAGGTTAGGCGTTCAAGACCAGCCTGGTCAACATGGTGAAACCCTGTGTCTACTAAATATACAAAAATTAGCTGGGCATGGTAGCGGGTGCCTGTAATCTTAGCTACTTGGGAGGCTGAGGCAAGAGAATCACTTGAACCCAGGAGGGGGAGGTTGCAGTGAGCCGAAATGACGCCATTGTGCTCCAGCCTGGGCGACAGAGCGAAACTCCGTCTCAAAAAAAAGAAAATAAAAGAGAAGAAAATAGTGCCCTAGTAATGGAGTGGAGGCCACCTTGGGCATCAGTTTCCACCTCCCTCTAGCCATCGTCCACATCCTTGCCCGCTCCCTCAGTTGCACTGCTTCTCAACCTTGTCTGCACACTGGGGTAACCTGGAGAGCTTGAGAAATTACTTTATTTGGAACCCAGCATCAGAGATTCTGTCTACTTGGTGCCTAGGGTGCTGCCTGGTCATCAGAATATTTTAAAGCTTCCAGATGGTTGCAGCGTTCAGCCAAGGTTGACAACTACTGTTCTAGTATCTTCCCCTTGGTCATCTGACTGTTCATCACTCTCTCCCTGAGGTAGGGAGAATAGGTGATAGAGAAATTTACTTTCTAGACTATTTACTTTGCAATCTTTATTATTTTAAGCCCTCCTGCAGTCAGAAATTTATATCTGGGAGAGGTAACATTATTGGAGCTGTACCTAAGCAAACAATGTTTTTTTCCTAATATTGATTATGTAGGTTGGTGCTTCTCAAAGTTGAATGTACATCAGGATCATTGAGGGATTCCTAGCCCCCAGAGTTTCTCATTTAGTAGGTCCCAGGTGAGACCCCAAAATCTGCATTTCTGACAAGTTCCTGGCTGATGCCACTGGTCAGGGGACCACACTTTGAGAGTTACTGATGTAGGTTGATTAATGCAGCTTTTAACATGCCTAAAATTCCCCTTTCCATTCATACTCCATCAAACTACAGCAAAACAAATCGGCTTGGGACCTCATGCCTCCACTTTTCTGTATTTTCCAGGAAAAAGAACTTGAAAACTTAGCTGCAATGGATTTGGAACTACAGAAGATAGCTGAGAAATTCAGCCAAAGGGGCTGACTGTCATTGGCGCAGTGGGCAGTGTTAAGAAGCAGCCCTTGCATGATCTGTTTTTTTACCACTTCACTGAAAGACACCATTTATCTATCCAAGGGCAGAAAGTAGAACTTACTATTCATTCCATGTTTCACGTAACTGGAAATGTCTTTAATTTTTGCCAGAATGCTATTGAAAATGTGAATAGCATGACTTTGTAGCATATTCTTTTTTGCAAAATAGACATATTAACATGCTTGTGACAATGACTGTGCTACTCTCTTTGGAAAAATGTTTGTCTCAGTTGGAAATAATAAAAGATTCACCTGAGACCAAAAGCTTCATTGTTCTTGGCTTCCTTTGGGCAAAGAGGGAGGAGTGTGACTTTCAAATCTATTCTTTGAAGTAAATTGCAAAAGATGGCCCTAGGATTTGTTGGTTTTTGGATGCATAATAGAATAAAAAAGCAAACATTTTGAAGTAATGTGCAGGATATAAAGAGAAATAGATTGGGAAAAGACATCTGCTTCTCCATGCTGAAAGAGATTACCTAGGCTTGAAGAACCTGTTTCAAAAACAATCATAAGATATTACTTTGAAAATTATATTATCTAAAAGAGCTCTAGAAGTAGCCAGCCAGAGATCATTTTTCAGGGCTGAGAAGAAAGCTTGGATAATGGGAAGAATTCTGGGGTGGGAGTGAAAACATCTGGCCTGTCCAGACAGATCCCTGGTCCCTAAGATCTTGTCAGATTTCTACTCCTTAAGAAGATAGAGGCTAGGCATGGTGGCTCACACTTGTAACCCTAGCACTTTGGGAGGTCAAGGCGGGTGGTTTGCTTGAGCTCAGGAGTTCGAGACCAGCCTGGACAATGTGGCGAAACCCCATCTCTATAAAAATTAGCTAGGCATAGTGGTGTGCACCTGTAGTCCCAGCTACTCAGGAGGCTGAGGCAGGAGGATCATTTGAGCCCTGGAAGTTGAGGCTGCAGTGAGGCGGAGGTTGCAGTGAGCCAAAATGGCGCCACTGTACTCTAGCCTGGGCACAAGAGTGAAACTCCATCTCAACACACACACACACACACACACACACAAATTATCAGGAGATTTCAGGTGCTGAAATAATTAATTAACTGTAGTAATTACAATTCTGCAGTCCAGGATCCTGACACTCAGATACATGAAAGTCCTCACTGATAAAGTATCTGTTGATGAAAGACCTAAGGAAAGGGCATGAGCCATGTGGACACCTGGGGGAAGGACATTTCAGGCAGAGGGAATAGCAGGTACAAAGGCCCTGGGTCGGGAATGTTTGGCATGTCTGAAGAAGAATAAGAGACCAGAGTGGGAGGCTGTCGGAGGAGGTGAGCTTTGAGAGGCAGCAGGGGCTAGGTCACACAGGGCTCTCTGTGGGTCCTGGTAAGGACTTTTGCTTTTGCAATTGGTGAGGTCTCAGTGGATGACTGACAGGATTTGCTCTACGTTTATAACAACACTGATGCTGGATTGAGAGATGGCTGTAGGGGAAGTGAAGGCAGAAACACAGAAACCAAAAAGGAGGGCACCATAATCACCCTGCTGGGTCATTGTGATGGCAGGGTCCAGCGTGGTGGCACTGGGAATGGGAGAAGTGGCAGAATTCTAGATCTATTCTGGAGACAGAGCTGACAGGTAGGGCTGCTGGGTTTGGTGTGGCCTGAGGGAACAAAAGGAGGACACCCCGGCTTTAGGCCTGAGCACTTTGAAAAACAGATGGGAGACTGCATGAGGGACTGGTTCAGGAGGGGAGAGAGGGGGAGCTCAGATTTGAACTTGTTAAGTTTGAGATGTGAATAGATGACCAGCAGAGCTGCTGAACTGGGTATATGAACCAGTGCTGGAGGAAAAGGCCTGTGCTGAAGTGTGGGAGTCATCATCATAGAGATGATATTTAAAGCCTTACAACTGGGTGAGATCACGTAGTTATATAAAAGAGTCAAAGATGGCCTCTGTGTATTGGCTTATAGATTATTTCTTCATTGCAGGCTGACACTGATTAGTGCAGAAGCCAAACTCAAATTTTCACACATCCAATTATTTTAAGCAAATTATAAGCCAATTTTAAGCCAATTTTTTAGCCATTCAGGGCCTTCCTGGTACATACGCAGTGAAACTACACCCAGTAATTGTTGGCTGTTGGTAACACAGAGCCTTGTGGTTATAAGGCCTCAAGTGCGGTGGCTCATGCTTGTAATCCCAGCACTTTAAAAGGCCGAGGCAGGCAGATTGCTTGAGCTCAGGAGTTCAAGACCAGCCTGGGCAACATAGTAAAACCCTGTCTCTACTAAAAATACAAAAATTAAGCTGTGTGTAGTG
The DNA here is from genome assembly GCF_001604975.1 of Cebus imitator. Classification (NCBI taxonomy): domain Eukaryota; kingdom Metazoa; phylum Chordata; class Mammalia; order Primates; family Cebidae; genus Cebus; species Cebus imitator. The sequence goes on along the minus strand of NW_016107346.1, from coordinate 6,875,143 downwards.
GCATGTGCCTGTAATGCCAGCTACTTGGGAGGCTGAGGTGAGAGGATCAGTTGAGCCTGGGAGGAGGAGGTTGCAGTGAGCTGAGATCATGACACTGCTCTCCAGCCTGGGTGACAGAGTAAGACCCTGTCTCAGAAAAATAAAGCCAAAACCAAAAAACAAACCTCAAGCCATCCCTGCCCTTTGGAGCTCCCTGACCCAGAGACTCTCTGCTGTGTTGCTCTGCACCACCACCTAGACACACAAGCCTTGTTTCTGAACTTCCTCTCCCTCAGGGGTATCCTTGCTCTTTCTTCTCCCCTTCTGAGTAGCAACACCTACAGCGTGGTCTTTGGACAGACTCTTGCTGTGAGGGACATTCCCCTGCCCCTATGCAAACCTGCCAGAGTGTCACCATCACCCAATAAAATACGTGTGTGCTGCTGCCATCTCGCGGTCATACCTTTCTCTTTGATCAGTCCCCAAATCCCTCAAACACCCTAGGGAGTGACTGTAGACAAGAAAAGGAAGGAGTGCAAGTACTGAGCCCTGAGACATGCCAACATTTAGAAGTTTCAGAGATGAGAAGGAACCAGCAAGAGAGAGACAGAAAGGCCGGAGAAGTAGGAGGGAAACCAGGAGAGAGTGGTATCCTAGAAGCCAAGTGAGGAGAAGCCTGGCAAGGAAAGGGACGGGTGGTGTCAAACACTGCTGATAGGTCCAGAGACCCGAGAAGCAGCTCTGGATGTCACACGACTGTCCATCGTTGCTTGGTGCTCACACCAAACCCGCTCCCCACTGTGGCTGCTCCAAAGTGCTGTTCTCCTGTTTCCACGTGTGCTGCAATCCCTCTCATTACACCACTGAAATCAGTGATCAGCAAACTTTTTGCAAAGGCCCAGAGAGTGTTTTAGGCTTTAGGGCCATGTGGGCTCTATCATAGTTATTCAACTTTGCCACAGTGTCAAAGCAGCCATCGACGATATATAAACACATTAGAGTAGTTGTGTTCCAATAAAACTTGTTTGAATTTCATGTAATTTTCCCATGTCACAAAATTATTATTTTACTTTTCTGCTCCAGACACTTAAAAATGTAAAAACCTCTTTAGGTTAGAGGCCATACAAAAAATTTTTAGAAGGCCAGATTTGCTGACCCCTAATTTAAAATTAATCATATTCTTTCTTATCTCCTTTCTTGAATCTGTCACCATATAACTTTAATTTATATCATTCATTCATTCATTCATTTATAAGAGAGTCTCACTCTGCTACCCAGGCTGGAGTGCAATGCCTCACTGTAACCTCTGTCTCCCAGGTTCAAGCGATTCTCCTCCCTCAGCCTCCCGAGTAGCTGGGATTATAGGTGCCCACCACCACGTCCAGCTTTTTTTTTTAATTTTTAGTAGAAATGGGGTTTTACCATGTTGGCCAAGCTGGTCTCAAACTCCTGACCTTAAGTGATCCATCTGCCTTGGCTTCCCAAAGTGCTAGGATTACAGATGTGAGACACCAAGCCTGGCCTATATCATTTAATTTTATACCTATTTTGTGTCACTCACAGGTGACAGGAGAGCACTGAACTGAGACCACCTTACTCACCTGAGCATTTGATTGAGGAAAAGTATTCCCAAAAGGCAAAAGAATGCCTGCTATCATTTCCTCTGGATTAATGTCTCCACTTTTAAAGGTTTGCTGGCTTAGAATTATAACACTATGTAGACCAAATATCCAACAGATTGATCTACCTCTGTTTTAAAACAAAATATCCATAGCACCTTGTTACCTGTCAAAGCAAAAATGAAATGTCAAAATCTTTCCAGTCTTGTTTTAATATCTCAGCTAAAAGTAAAAAAAAAAAAAAAAAAAAAAAAAAAAAANAAAAAAAAAAACAAGAAAACAAACAAACAAAACAAACAAACAAAAAAACCCACGTTATTAATAGAACTGTAAAACGGCCTCCCAAAAGGAGTGGGTAGAGTATGATATTAGTTTCCTGTGCTTCAAAGATTTTGCCCTTCTTCATAAAAACTCAAATAGCTGTGGGTGCTAGTAAATGTTAATTAGGTAGTTAAAAGGTTACTAGTTGCTTTTTAAGTAGCTATTCAGGGACTTACCTCTCTCACCATCTGATCTACATGCTACATAGGTTAAGTTCAAGAAAAATCTATAATATTTTTTACAAAAATTAATACTAGCTAGAGGCAACATTATATTTCAAGTAAAGTTATTAGATACACTGTTCCTTTCTAGCACTGCACCTAAATGCATTACAAAATCAGGACAGAGTAAAGTGAATCTTGACCATAGATTTTTAAGACATGCTTTTTAGTATTTAGTATTGTTCTTGCAATATTTACAACCAACACTTTAAAACAACATGCAAACACTTTTTTTTTTTTTCTTCCAAAACTTCACTACGTATTGAGAAAAGACTGTATTTTTTGGTTTTTCAATATACAACGAATGCATGAACGATTGCCCAATACTTGCTTCATACAATTCTAGTGTACCTTTAAGCTAAAAAATACCCTGTAATGGGTGCCATGCTATATTGTTAAGTACCCTAGTCCAATGAAGGAATAGGATGGATGTTACAAAATGATTTCTTTAACATTTTGATTGCCATTCATTAAAGTGCTATTCTACATAAATCTCCTGGTGGCTAGATGTCCAGAAAATTATCCATTCATCTGCTCCAAAGGTGAATGTTCATTTTAAACACAAGACAAAAACATCCTGCATTTAGCTGTACCGGTGATGTGCACGCACATAATCGTGGTTCCCAAAGGGTCGTTCCTGGACTGACAGCACCCATGTCACCAGGAAACTACTTGAAATGCAAATGCTCTGCCCACTCCACAAGTACTGAACTCTTATTCTGTGGGGTGAAGGGTCCAACAGCCTCTGCTTACCAAGACCTCCAGGGGATTCTAAGTTTACCAATGCTGTCTGCAAACCACAGAATTAAATCATCTGTACTCAAGAGATTAAGTCAACTAGATGAATATGAAAAAAAAAACACAGATTAGATTTGCTGTTGGAATTGGTAAGATGAGTTCAAAAGGGAACATGAGAATGCAGGGCCTTGGTAGCTCAGACCCCAGACCTGCTCAGGGAACTCAGACCAGATTTAGGGAATGGAACGCAACTTGGAAATTAGTGACCAGGAGACCAGCCACTACTGATTCTAATCTATACACATAGTTTTCTGTTCTCCTTGCCCAAACTTGACTAGCTACATGTGTGTGACAAGTTTGCAACATGTTCTATAAGGTGCCGATCCAGGCATGTTCTCTACAATGCACAGACCATATGTCACAACTGGCTGAAAGCCAACATGACATCACTGATGGCATCAATCAGATGAGTCACAGTAAAAAGTTATTTTTTTTTTTTTTGCGAGTTTCACTCTTGTCATTCAGGTTGGAGTGCAATGGCACGATCTCGGCTCACTGCAACCTCTGCCTCCAGAGTTCAAGCCATTCTCCTGCCTCAGCCTCCCAAGTAACTGAGATTACAGGCATTAGCCACAGCGCCCGGCTAATTTTTATTTTCAGTAGACATGTGGTTTCACCATGTTTGTCAGGCGGGTCTTGAACTCCTGACCTCAGGTTATCCGCCTGCCTCAGCCTCCTGAACTGTTGAGATTACAGGCCTGAGCCACCACGCCTGGCCAACATTTTTATTCTTTAATAGCAATTAGGGAAAAGGACTCAAAATCTCTCAAATGAACAAGAGCCTTGTCTGATTCTAAACACTTTCTTTGCTACAGCAGATGGGCAAATGATTTGACTAGAGTTTTTCAGAGCTTAGAAAGAGTAACCATGTAATCATGCCAGAGTTCTTCAACATTCACAACCAAGAAAGGCACTTTAAGTACATCTGACAAGGAATGACACTAATACAATCAGAACTGCTCTAAGTCCTGTACAAAACTTTGACATAGTTCAAATAGACTGCAGGCTGTCTCCATGTGCATGTATATATTCATACAAGTGGTACAGTCTATGTCTCCACATGTATGTGTATATATCTATGTATATATATCATCTATATACATATGTATGTGTGTGCAAATGTGTATCCATAAGACCAAGGAGGGGGGGACATTTCTGTTTCCTTTAATTGAATAATACACAAAAATTCTAGTCACTTTATTTAGAACAAAGAATGAGTATTGGTAAATTAATGCAAAGAAGTACCCTACTAAACCTCTCTATGCACAAAAAAGAGCAGTAAAATAAATACTCAGAACTTTCCCATGTTGTCAACTATTAAAATAAAACCTTAGCATTTCAAAAAAGCTTATTCCGCTGCAGGGAACAGGGTAGACATTTTTGGTACCATAATAAATCACACATTCACACATCCATATTGCTTAGGTTGAAGAGAACGGAATGAACAGAGGAAATTTCTTCCACAAATCACCCTCCTTTCGATACCCACCATGTTTTAGCTATCTTGTATTATTCTACTTAGCTTAAAATATAAAGTCTCGTAGAAACACACTTTTAGGAGGTTGAAGTTCTCAAGATATTTGCACAGAGTATTTAGAAGTACTGGGAGGAGTTTTGTTAAATGCAGTTGGTCATACTACATACCCCATGGTTGCAGTTTTGACAGACCAAACACATCTGTGTCAGAAATAGACAAAAGGCTTACTCCCCCTTCCCAGAAATGGGTATACAGACATGTTCTTATTCTTGGGATATGAAAAAACGTGTAGTAATGGCATTAAAGTTTAATTACTAACTGTATAATGCCTGAGAACAAAATTCAGAACAATTCTCAAAGGGTTAAGAGTCAGACTCCAGGCACTTCCGTTTTTTAGCTGCAGGCTCCTCAGTCTTGTGTGATTCTAAAGTACTTGCATTGGATTTGAGGCTGGTGTCTGCTTTAAGGTTGTCCATGGCAACGGTGAAGCCGGAGAGAAGGTAACCCCCACCTCCACTCATTAGCAGTTTAGGATGACTTCGATCGGGCAAAACCTAATCATAACAGAAAAGACATTTATGCTTTCCCAAGACAATAAAGTCCATGCTAACAACACATATACCAAAAATCAATATATATATATATATTTTGAGACAGAGTCTCGCTTTGTGGCCAGGAGCCAGGCTAGAGTACAGTGGCACGATCTCGGCTCACTGTAACCTCCGCCTCCCGGGTTCAAGCAAGGTCTCCTGCCTTAGCCTCCCAAGTAGCTGCAACTACAGATGCACATCACCACCGCACCAAGCTAATTTTTGTACTGATCCGCCTGCCTCAGCCTCCCAAAGTGCTGGGATTACAGGCGTGAGCCATGGCAGCCAGCCCAAAAATCAAAATTTAAACAACATAGGTTCTCTTGATGATTTAAATGAACCAGTTTCTTTCTTCTCTTTCTTTCTTTTCTTTTCTTTCTTTCTTTCAGAGGCAGGGTCACACTGTGTTCCTCAGGGTGGAGTGCAGTAGTGAGATTTTGGCTCACTGTAGCCTCGAACTCCTGGTCTCAAGTGAACCTCCTGCCTTGGCTTCTCAAAGTGCTGAGATTACAGGCATAAGCCATGGCACCAGACTTTAAATGGACCAACTTCTAAGGAACTAATTCCTTCACATTACAATGCAGAGAAAAGTACACAAATTGATTAAATTGATTTTCTTCTGAAAAATAAAGCTGAAGCAGTTTTCAGTTCAGCACAGGTTTCTCTGGAACCTGAGGCATGTTTCTGCTGGGGAATGGGGAATGGTCTGGGCAGTACTCTAGAACTGTGCATATAGCTTTTTTTCTCTTGGCTCCAGGAAGCTTCATGGCCAATAATGGAGCTCGGGTCTATGGAGAAATTGCTACTGAATGTACGACACTCCAAACCTCCCTTTCCTGCTACCCTGTTAACTCTGCCAAGGCAGCTTCTCTCCTTTCTCCTGCAACCTTAGCTAAGCAAGACAACCTCCACAAAGGGCAGGGTTATCCAAGGCTCAACAGCACCCCCACTACAGTATAAGACACAGAGCAACCAGACGGGGGGCCTGCGGAAGCATGGAGGTGCTCTCCTAAGATCTCCCCTCACAAGCGAACTGGCTGCAAGGCACTCAGGCAGTAGAAAGCCTCCAGCTGCCGCTCCTTTGGGATCCACTGCAGCATTCATACTGAAGGAGGCCATGGGCTGCTTCCACTCAGTAACTGAGCATGGGTACCAGGGATGGAGCATTTCTGCTTCACACAGGGCTCCTCAAAACGGGCGATCTTTGCACCTGGGCTCACCATCAGCCTCACAGAGACTTTCTCAGCAGCACTGCAGGATCTTCCTCCCCTGTCCTCCTTTCTCTACTCGCTCCTGGCCCAGGCCTCAACCTGCACCACCAATTTTGCTCCTTCTCCTCTTATCTTTCAAAGGCATTTCCCTCAATAAATCTCTTACACTTCAACTTCCATCTTAGCATGTGTCTTCCAGAAGATCTGAACTGACAAGAGCCCACTAGTAAATCCTGAAAACTTGCTGCAAAAACATCCTGGCAGAGAGGAAAGGGCCAGTTTCTCATCCACCTGGGAATTTTGCTATTGTCAATTATATCATCCACAGTGACATCAAGGCCTTGGGGAAATAAGAACCAAAGCAGTTTGTATTTTAAATGCCTCTAAGGCAGAGTTACAGAGTACCACATTCTGACCTAACAAGAGAAAAAAAGGTCAGAAAGTCAGGGGCACATTCAGTAACAGCCATGAGACACCTTCATCTCTATAGACAGAAACAGAGATATCTCTATTTTTATTTTGGGTTTTTTTTTGAGACAGGGTCTTACTCTGTCACTCAAGCTAGAATGCAATGGTGGTACCTCAGCTCACTACAGCCTTGACCTTCTGGGTTCAAACAATCCTTCCACCTTAGCTCCTGAGTAGCTGGAATTATAGGCACCTGCCATGATAATCGCTTGATCAATTTTTATATTTTTTGTAGATACAGGGTCAGGCCCAGCCAATTTATATATGTATGTTTTTGTAGAGAAAGGGTTTCACTTTGTTGCATAGGCTGGTCTCGAACTCCTGGGTTCAAGCGATCTGCCTGCCTCAGCCTCCCAAAGTGCAGGGATTACAGGCATAAGCCACTGTGCTTGGCTGAGATATCTCTATTTAATGACTTCTAGTACTACAGCAAGGAGAGTCAAGTCTCGGGAGGGCAGCTCTTGGGACTGGCTGTAAGAACACGTACCTGGTAATTTCTGAGCCAGGTTTCAGACAGCCTGAGGTTGATGACCCCTCCCCTCTCCCGCAGTTTTGTGTAGCATTCCAACAGAGGCTGCAGGCAAAAACAGAATTCTGTTAAGAACTACTTTCAGGGCTGCTGTGTAAGGATCAACATTCAGACATAAGATTTCCTGCCCATTCCGTTCCATATTACCTCTTTGTACTGACAGTAGACCACAAACGGCCTTGAAGGGGCCACAAAGTCCAGCAAAGACAGCAGCAGGGGAGTGGGATGGAAACGACTAGCTACAATTAAACTGTAAGGAAAATGTCAGACAAATTATTTCTCTACTCTTCTCAAGTGGAGCAATGTTTCAAAATGCATTTAAAATGATCGTGTATTTAATTTGCATGACTCACACAACGAAGAGATTTAAATATAACATTCTAGAAATCCAAAACGGAATAAAATCATGAGCTATTTCTTTCTAGGAAACACAAACTGGGTTAGAAGCTTTTGTGATGCTTGGCAACTCTAAGAGGCACTTAATGATATTCTTGATTTTTTTTCTTTTGAGACTGAGCCTCGCTCTGTTGCCCAGGTTGGGAGCGGCATGATCTCGGCTCATTGCAACCTCTACTTCCCTGGTAAAAGCAATTCCCCTGCCTCAGCCTTCCAAGTAGCTGGGATTACAGGCGCAAGCCACCACACCAGGCCAATTTTTTTGTATTTTTAGTAGAGATAGGGTTTCACCATGTTGACCAGACTGGTCTTGAACTCGTGACCTCAGGCAATGCACCCATCTTGGCCTCCCAAAGTGCTGGGATTACAAGTGTGAGCCACCGCGCCTAGCCAACATTCTTGATTTTTAAAAAAGTCACCTGGAAACAAATCCAGCACTGCATAGGCTCTTTGTGGATATCTGTTACTGTCTGTATTGCCACATTTGAATGCCCCATCCCCTGCATCCAGTGGGACCATAAAGCCCGTCTTGATGCACCATGATGAAGGTTCAATTTCTTCTGAAATTCTAAAACCAGCATCATCAATTCCCCAGCCCTGTCAGCCTCAGCCTCCTTTCTTTAAAAAACCCCAAGACAAAATCCTCATCTCAGGTCCCATTAGAATCAAAGCAGACAAGGAGAAAGAGAATGCCAATCTGTCGGAAGCAGGGCCCACATGCACCAAGGAGTCTCCTGCCTTCTTTCACCAACGCACCCATCTGCGTTTCTTTCACTCAGCAGAGCGGCAGCCTCTAAGTGTCTTTTCCTCTGCTCTTCTTGTCTCCTCTGTTTTTCCTGAATCTTCAAAAAGAAAAGGAAATCAATGATCTGGGTTCATTCAGTCAAATTTATGGAAATGCTCTGGTCTATCAAAACATTTCAACAATATTTATCAACTTGGACTAAACCAATAGAAGGAGGTTGTTTAAAAGGAATTTGAAAGAACACAAGAAAGGCTATACACTGTAAAAACCATTATTAAGCTAACTATGCAATGCTTCCGTATCTAAAGCTCCATCTCAAAGACTAAATCACACACTTGCGTACACTTGTTCTGTTTTGATAGTTATCATCTTAGGACCTAATACACAAAAGCCAAACCAAATCTCATTATATAACTGGAGTTAACTGAGGGCCCGAGATTATGATGAGGGTGTTGGGGACTCTTCATCCTTACATAATCTTTTTTGCTTCCTCTCTCTTTAGGCCCCGTATGTTCTGGATCTTGAGAAATGGTTTCCACTGTTTCCTGGTCTTCTGGGTGGTTGCTCTCTGGGGCCTCCACCATGCTGTCTTCATTTTCTTGTTCAGAAGCCTGTTTTTCCTCCAGTGTGCCATTTCTTTCTTCAACCAAAGCACTGTCTTTTGGCTCTGGAGATAACATCTCAGCAGAAAACGTTCCCTGTAGAAGACTGTCCACTTTGTTGAGGGGGAATTCATAAAGACCACTGAGAAAAGATTTGGGAAATCCAAAGCATGCTGTTGCTGCCCGAACAGGTCCACCTCCAGGGTACAGCTGAATAATGGAGCCAAAACCTGAACAGATAAAAGAAATAATCATCTGCCCATGGAGTGACTCTAGACTACGCAAACCCTCAGTGAGTCCTCTATAGTAATAAGACTGAAGGTCTTCCTAATTAATACTTTATTCAGAGACTAAAGGATGGTGCAGCTCCTCAGGGGGTCCGTTCGGAGTCTATGAATATTACCAATGGAGGTGATATAATTCTAAAGCAGATAGCAGGAAGTCAAAGAAGCTTACCCCCACTTGATACTACTGTAAAACCCTATGTCTGCAAATTTGGATGTCACATGATTGGTGACTGACTCTATTTCCCCTCACTCTAATCCTCAAATGAAGCAATGATAAGTTCTTATCTTCTACGGGGTCAGAAAAAAAAGACAAATCGGTTGTGTTGTATTCTTCCAGAGAGAATACATGCTTAGTCATCTTCCCATTCAAGCCCCTCAATTTAGGCCTAATGAAATGAGCACCAGCTACCCAGGAGTTTACCAAAATCACTGTCCTGAAAGCCCTACCCAGCCACAGGCTCCAGCATCATGCCTACCAACAGTGAAGCCGTAAAGGACGATTGCCATGGGTTGGGGGTACCCATGAGTGGGTATCTGGGTGATAGAGACTGTGAGAGAAGGTCCCCAGGCTAGGAGCTGTGCAGGTTCGCCCAAGTTACTTCATTAACCTTGAAGTAATTCAGTCTGGCTTTCCAGGAGTTTACATTTTTGGACCACCTTTATTCCTATCAGGGTGGGTTTTGTTGAAAATGAAAATACTAAATCTTACCTCCCATTCGTTCCATCATTGCACCCAGCACCAAGCCTGCACACGTTTCCAACACAATCATTTTGTTGCCAGCACGGATATTTCCCAACGTCAACATTTGGGCTAGTGTATCGTATCTCATGTGGCTAAAGTAAAAACAACAATTCATTCATTTTTTGCTAAGTAAAGCCTATTATTTTAATCATTTTTCAAGTGTTTGCTTTATTAAAATTATGTTGATAAGATTATTGATTGCTTTGGAGGTGACAGTAAAAGGACTTACAATTTATGAGGTAGGAGGATACTTTATGCAGGTGAGCAAGTTTTTCATTTTACTTAAAATCATGACTTTCTTAAAGACATATTTCCCCCAATTATACTTTTGAAAGGAAACAAAGCGTACTTAATTTTTCCAGGTTCTCTTGCATAATACATAACTGAAAGAATACGCGTGGATGGCTTCACAACAGTAATGATGGCTTCGTATCTGGGAGAAGAAAAAACAGAACACTGACTTGAAAAAAATGACTTAAAATAGTTTATTTGTAACAAAATGTATATAAGTATATAAAAAGGTTTAATATTGTCAGCCTTTTAAAATAAAAACTACTTACTTTTTTTTCTTCTTTTTAATATATTTATCTTGGGCAAATTCTGTCTTGTCTCGGAATGTTGTACTATTTTCAATTAACTGCTGAACTATTTCCTATAAGAAAAGGAGCAAGTAGATTTTCTGAAACTTTACTTCCACAAAACAAGTAACTTCCAAAGGCTTCTTACCCAAGAAGGGGTCCAACGGTCCGATTCTCCAATCCCTTTTCCACAGAAGTCCAAATAGATGAACTTTGTATTTCTATACTCTATTTAGAATTTGTAATAAAATACAAGTACTTTACAACTCCATTTAAACCAAGGTAAAATGACAGAAATATCCAATAAAGGGAGAAGAGGGGTAAAGGTAACTAATTTCTGAAGACACTGGCTGAAAACATTACTGAAAATGAACAAAGTTAAATCCTGGTATGCACTGTCATGACATTTTCTACCACTAAAATTAGTAATATCATTCACTTATATTCCTGTATATCAGACATAAAATTTTTGAAATGTTGAGTTTCAGGTACGTTTCAACCTATTTCTAAAAAAGGTATAATGTTATTTTTCCATTTTATCTTAATTACAGTCTGCTTTAAAAACCAGTTTCCTAAATGCCAAACAGACAAAAACAAAACTAAAAATCCTTTGAATATTACCTCTCCTTTAATGCCCTTGTCCTTCAAAGCTTTTATGTCATCTTGAGTAAGTTTCTGAGATTTCCCATCATCAACTATATTTCGATTATCAGTGCCCGCTTCTTTAGTCTCTAAGGAAAGAAATTGCTCTATTGACATTTATGGTCTGAAATTGTTTGACACTTTCTTTTTCTGAGTTCATATCCATATCCAGTCCATCAGCCACTCAAGTCTGGCCTCCCAGCTGCACTGCCCCCATCACACTATTCTTTCCTGCCATAAATATTTCAAGTTTCTAACCCATCTTCCCACTCCCAGTCTTGCCCTGCTACTATCCACCTGGATGCCAGAGTGCTCTTTGTTTAAATGCAATTTGACTCATCTACCTCATGCTTAACACCATACAGTAGCTTCGCATGGCAATGAGAATACATTCCAAAGATGACCTGCAAGGTCATAAATGATCTGGCCCCTGCCTTTCTTTCCTGGCCTGATTTCCTGACACTTTAGCTTCAGCCACAATGCCCTTCTTTCTGTTCCTTGAACACACCTAGCAAGGTCCCACAGCAGGCTTTTGGCACCTGCTGCTTCCTCTGCCTGGAAGTTTCTATGACAGGTCTCTGAGTGGCTGGATCTTTTCTATCACTTAAGGCTGAGCTCATCCTTTTGCTTTGCCAAATTATTACACACCCCCACTTTTTATTATCTTCACAGCAGGTGTCACACTTCACCATCAGAAATCATGCTGTTTGCTTGCCTACTTGATTATTTTTGGTGTTCCAACTGGTAATTACATTTTATATGACAGTCTATCTTATGAACTACTATAACTGCAGTGCCAAATTATACCTGGCATATATTTGGTGCTTAGTAAAAATACGGATATTAATTTAAATGTACCTAAATAACTTGTTTGACTCAAAACTTTAGTAGTATTTATTTAACTTCAAATAATTACTTGTGTTTTAATTTTATTAGTAAGATATCCTCTATGTTCATTTTAATAAATATTTAACTTTAATAATAGCTTTTGGACAAGAGGGTGTTAATAATAATAATAGTAATAGCCAAAATTACGGGCCCTTACTAAAAGCAAGACACTGTTTGGAATTTCCTATGAGTCATAACATTGAACACTCAATACAACCTGGGCATTAAATGTCTTTACGACCCTATTTTATACACACAACGATGTAAGACTCACAGATATCAAATAACTTGCCCAATGGTACAAGACAGGTGATGAAGCTAGAAATTGAACTTAGCTGGATCCAAAGCCAGATCTCTTAACCTCTACACCATACGCTAACCACTGTGTAGCTGTTACATAACTTCTGGGCAAAAAGAACTCTACATATGCTTTTGTAATGATGCAGCAATGACTCACGGGATTAAATGCCTTGCCCAAGGTCAGAGAACCAGTTAATGGTGGGCTAGAGCCAGAATCCAGGTTATCTCAGGGCCAAAGGTAGTACTTGCTTCACTACACTAAGCTACAGTTCTCAGATTATGAATTAAGATTTCTTTTGGGATAGCCTGGTCTAGCGCTTGGGAATTAAGTGGAGGTTGAGATGTTTCTGACTAGTCAGTTGGAGAACATCTATTTCATGCATCCAAAATGTGCACCTGCAGTAGGCTCTTCCCTCTTCTTCTTGGGCTGCAGACTTCCTCCACCAGTCACTTCAAATGTGGTTCCGTAACTATGGCCAATGACATTATCCAGGTAGAACCATTGTTTTTCGAAAGTTACTTTTCTAGAGAAAAAAGCAATCGATTAACTGAATATCTTTTGTATTCACTAGAGAAAAGACAAGTTCACTACAGCTTATTTCGAAAGTGCTCTCCACAATAGATGATCAGCAGCATTATCTCTGAGCATAAAGCAACAAAGGAACTAGAGAGAATCTGGTTGGGACAGAGACATGAAATTAATGAATGAGCCACAAGAACACTGAATTTTGGAAAGGGGAAGCAAAGGCAGAAGACATTCCTCTTTTGATGGACTGGGCTGATCCCACTTTGCACTGTCTACCAGGATGTCCAAACTCGCAGGCTCTGCAGATTTCCTGAATGGCAGATGGGATCCCCAAGACTGCCAGGCCTGGATATACACTGTGACACCTCTTGCAACTTACCCCAGAAAATCTCAAAACTGAACAGTCATTGAGGTAACAAAGATTTAACAAATTTCCTGGGCTGGGTCTGATTGGCCATTTTATTTGAAAATTATCTAATAAAAGCAAATCCTACTTGCAAATAAGCATGACAATCTACATACTTGGAAATGGAGCCTAACACTGACAATGCTCTACTGAGGACCAGGCAGCTTGAGGTCTTCCTATGACACAGATTTTTTATCTTATTGCAATTTAAAAGGAAAATCCCACAGGAACACAAACAAGAAGACACGTACTGAGTGCCAGTCAGGGTCTAGGCAGTGTGTGCTAGGTGTGATTCACAGTTTTTCATTTAATTCTCAAGGCAATCCTGGGACATAGCTCTTTCCAGAAGAGCAATCTGAGGCGCAGGGAGAAGTATCTTGTCCAAGATTCACAGTTGTAAGGGGATTCAAATCCAAATCCGTATCTAAAACCTCATTCTTTTCATTATGCCTAACAGGTTACTCCAGCAAAGACCTAAGGGCCTTAGAAAGCCCCACCTAGCTTCAGGACATGGCCCATGTGCACAGGATGCTGAATTCTGGGAATCATGTAGTGGGTAATTGTTTGTGCCCCATCCCACTCCTTCTCTTCCTCTCTCTGTACCCCCAGGAAGCTATGACAGAATGTACTGCCACATCACCTACACTTCTGTGTCGGAGGCTCACCACCATTGCTGGTCTCTGGGTGTATCACCTTTATTGATTCCCTAAATCCTGCTACACTTTTGTGTCACATCTTCGTTAAAGCTACTCAAACCATGAGGGAAATCCTGCAAGGTCATAAGTGATTCAGATATGGCCAATTCTTGTCCTTTGCTGGGTCCCTAGATACTTAGACACGACAGAATGTAACAGACACTCAAAATATTTGCTAACATAAACATCCTCAGATGTTGAAACTCAGCTGAGCACAGATGTGTGCCCCCCACCCTCATCCTTCAATCACCTAGGTGCTACTAAAACCACCAGATATGGTGGGTCACACTTGTAATCCCAAAACTGTGGGAGGCTGAGGTGGTGGGTCGCTTAAGTCCAGGAGTTTGAGACCAGACTGGCCGACGTGGAAAAACTCCGTCTCTACAAAAAATACAAAAATTACCCAGGTGTAGTGGCAAACACCTGTAGACCCAGCTACTTAGGAGGTTGACGCAGGAGAGTCACTTGAGTTCAGGAGTTTCTTTATAAAAAGTACAAAAATTAGCTAGGCATAGTAGTGCGTGCCTGTAGTCCCAGCTACTCAGAAGGCTGAGACGGAAGGATTGCTTGAGCCCAAGAGGCAGCAGTTGCAGTGAGCCAAGATAACGCCATTGCACTCTAGCCTGGGCAACTGAGTGAAATCCTGTCTCAAAAAACAAACAAGCAAAACAAACAAAAAACACTGGATCTGAGATGGGTGGGTTTCCCTCTCTGCAAGCATATGTGATGTGCAGAGAGGATGAGGGGTGTCACTCAAAACTGGCTGGTTTGACAGGTCACTGCCCCAGTCAGAGGGATAAGGAGGTCACATCTTCACTGGGAAGAAGTAAGATTTGCAGAGTCTCCATCCCAGAGAGCCCGGGCTGTTTTCTGCCCAACCAGAGGAGCACAGCCCCAAGGGTGATAAGGAAGTCTCATCTGTGATGCAGCTGAGCATACAGAGTCATTTTCTAAGTAAAATAGAAACTGCCACTATGACTCTGCAAAGAAGAGGGCCTGATGAAAAGTATTTCCAAATAAATGTTTAGGGCAGTCATCCCCAACCCTGTTGGCACCGCGAAAGGGAAAGGCCAGGTGCAGTGGTTCACGCCGGTAACCCCAGCACTCTGGGAGGCCCAGGCGGCTGGAATTACTTGAGCCCAGGAATTGGAGAC
>NW_016107346.1:6826158-6859722 GCF_001604975.1 Cebus imitator | reverse complement strand
GCCTGTAGTCCCAGCTACTCGGGAGGCTGAGGCAGGAGAATTGCTTGAACCCAGGAGGCAGAGGTTGCGGTGAGCCAAGATCACGCTATTGCACTCCAGCCTGGGTAACAAGAGCGAAACTTTGTCTCAAAAAGAAAAGAAAAGAAGAACTTAAAAATGGTTAAAGGCTGTCGGGCGCGGTGGCTCACACCTGTAATCCCAGCACTTTGGGGGGCAGAGGCAGGCAGATCATGAAGTCAGGAGTTCAAGACCAGTCTGGCCAACATAGTGAAACCTCATCTCTACTAAAAACACACAAATTAGCTGGGCACGGTAGCACACCCCTGTAGTCCCAGCTACGTGGGAGGCTGAGGCAGAAGAATCACTTGAACCTGGGAGGTGGAGGCTGTGGTGAGCCAAGATCGCACCACTGCACTCCAGCCTGGGCAACACAGAAAGACACCTTCTCAAAAAAAAAAAAAAAAAGATGGTTAAAGGCTGGTGCAGGTATTACATCTCTGGACTAAAAGAAACAAAGCCCTCACAAAAGAAACTTTTTTTTCTTTACTGAATTAGTGCTTGTGTGAAAAGCTTGTTTATCACCAGCTTAGTACTCCGGAAACTTGTTTCTTGACTATTTTATGATACCTCCTTCACCCTAAATACCAGTCAACAGTTTGCTTAAACCAGGAGTAAAATAATTTCTGACAAGTACTTACTTATCCGAAATTCCAAATCTCATACTTCCTAGTCTACAGAAAGCTGTTCTCCTGACATTGCATTCAACTTATCTCCATCAAAAGTAATACAATAACCTAGCTCCAAAGACACTGTGGCCGGGCACAGTGGCTCATGCCTTTACGTGATCCCAGAACTTTGGGAGGCTGAGGCAGGTGGATCACTTGAGGTCAGGAGTTTGAGACCAGCCTGGCTAACATGGTGAAACCCTGTCTCTACTAAAAATACAAAAACTGTCTGGGCGTGATGGTGCCTGTCTGTAGTCCTAGCCACTCAGGAGGCTAAGGCAGGAGAACTGCTTGAACCCAGGAGGCAGAGGTCGCAATGAGATGAGATTGCGCCACTGCACTCTAGCCTGGGTGACACAGTAAGACTCCGTCTCAAAAACAAAAACACTGTGGTTGTATTTCTTGGATAAATTAATCCAAACATCTCAGTAAATTTTCACCATTAATAAGCTATTAGGACTCAGTAACCCCACCAGCCCTTCCAGAAAGTTATCAAAATCCCACTTCTATGCTATTATAAAACAGAGTGATACTAGTCAGCATGGGCACAAACCAAACCTAATTTTGAGTTCTGAGGTCTTGAGCAAATTGCTTTCTAGCAATTTTTCCAGTTTTGAATCCTTTGGTGTGAAAGGAGAGAAATTCAAAGTGATTTCACATTCTATGGGGATTGTCTCCTTCACTTATTCTGTGCATCCTGTTTGGTTAGAGAAGAGGCTGGAAAGCCAGACTAGGTAGGAGAGGTTTCATTTTTGTGTGTGTGTGGGATAGATCCTGGCTCAGGAATTAGGGAGGAAGGAGGGTCTATGGTGGAAGAAAAAGGGGAACCTGAAGGAGACTCTGGGAGACAAGGATGAGACCCTAGAGTGAAGAAAAGAGGGGGTGTTTGTGGGAAGATAGAGAAGATCCCAAGGTCCAAGGGAAAGAACTTCAGGACAGGTGATTAAGGGTGTGGAGAGGGAGGCATTCGGGCACCCTAGGGCCAAGAATGGAATTCTGGGGAAGAAACTCTGTGGAAAGACTGAAAAGGATGCTGAAGATGGACGGCCAGATATGAAATCATGGAGGGTGTCTCTGTGGAAAAACAGGAAGGTTAGGGGAGATTACGAGGTTCGAAGATAGGATCCTGGTGGAAAAGCCCTCTGTGACAGAAAGACCCGAAGAGACAACGAAGGCGTGGAACGGGGACCGAGAGGGCCAAGAATGGCACCCTGGCGGGAGGGATCTGTGGAGAGACCTGGAAGGAAGGAATATCTGCAAGGTAGGGGCGGGGGACCCCTAAAGTCAGGGACCTGACTTACTTTCTCCGCTGGACTTGTACTGCTTTGAACACATCTTCTCGTTTCAGCACCACGAAGTCACCGTCGCAGATGCGATGGTCTCCGGGATGCTGTGGCTGTGGGCCCGGCTGCTCCTCTGAGCCCTCCATGACACTCAGCCGGTCGCCGTGCTCCACGGCGTCTCGCCCCTCCTCCTCCGGTGTCGCCACCGCCAGCCTCGCTTCCCACAAACCGGCGGATTTGGAGCCCTCCGACCGGCACCGCCCCCACGTGTTGCACGCCGCTTCCGCTTTCCGGTCCAGCCCTCAAGACCGATTCCGGAAGCCCTACGACTTCCGTCTGGCCAAACTCCTTGATTGGCTACACTTCGCCCCGCCCCCACGTCGTGGCGCTTCTTAGAGCGAAAGTTGCATCACAGAAGCGCCAAAAAAGAATTTAGGGGAAGACCTGACTTTCCCGTGAGGCGTGTTAGCGGCGTTCTGCGCTTATAGGCACATTCTGGAAGCTGTGGTGGGGAAACTGAGGTTCCCGAGCCGTTGAGACAGATGGAATCCAGCCCCGCGCGGGAACGACAGGAAAGCTGCGGCTGAAGAGAACCGCGGACTTGGCGGGAGTTGCCTGGGAGCTCAGATCCCGGAGACTCCTAGCCCCGTGGTGCTTCCCTACGGGAGGGAGGGAGGGAGAATCCGGCCCGACAGATCAGCGCGTATCCTGGAGCCGGCTCAGTTGTGAACTAGAACAGCTTTGGGACGTCTGTCCCGACAAGGAAGAACTTAGCCTTAGGAGACGTAAATAAAGTAACGAAGCGCAGCTGCCCGACTGTGGCTCTTTTACTCGTTCTTCATTCCTACTTAGGTTTTGTTGAATTTGTTGCTGTTCACCATATTGGCTCGTTTGAGAAGGGTAGGCACGCAGCGTTGCTGAAGGAGCACCTCAGCTTGGGAACCTGAAGGAGTTTTATCTCTGTACTGTCAACAAACTTTGATCTTGGTCGGTTTTCTTAATTTCTTTGAGCATCAGTTTCGTAATGCATAATGCCTAGTTAATTATCGAATGTCATTCCGTTAAATCGTGAACTTTCTAGTTACTAACTTGTTTATTAACTAAAGCCCTTTAAGGATTCGGATAAGTTCTTTTGAAATGAATTGCAGTACAGCACACAGATATATCTTTATTTACTTTTATACTTTGGATAGGAATCATTTTTAAGTAGACTTCTGTTTTCAAAGAACAGTTTTGGGTTCACAGAAAAATTGCACAGGAAGTGGCTTGTGACACTGCAGGACTGCCTGTATGTAAGAAGCTATGATGATGTATCCCTAGTGTCTCACAGGCTAGAATTACGTTCATCCTGTCCTGTCCTTTAAGTCTCAAATGCTGCAAACAAGTTTTCATAGAGTTAATTACCTGTTCTATTTTCATTTCTGTGATGGAGACTTCTTGTAAACAGATACAGCACCTTTCCTTATTTTTAGCGTCTAGTATAAACTATATTTAATAAACTATTAAATTATGGTATACCTTAGAAAGCTATAGAGATTAGAAACCTAACTGCAGAATATTTGAGTCTTGTATCATAGGCGTACAACTTTGCAAGACTATTTGCTAGTCTCAAAGCTAGAACACATTAATTTTTCCGTTTTTATTACCTTAATACATTTTTAGGAGCACTATTTACAGCTTTGGTGAAGACCTTTTAAATATCCATCTTTTAGGAGGGATGAATGGAGATTATAGAGGCAGAGGATTTGGACGAGGAAGATTTCAAAGCTGGAAAAGAGGAAGAGGTGGTGGGAACTTCTCAGGAAAATGGAGAGAAAGAGAACACAGACCTGATCTGAGTAGAACCACAGGAAAACATACTTCTGGTAGGTGTGGCCAATGATTGTTCAATTTTTTTCTCTTCATGAAGGAAGCAATTCATGTCCATCATTCAAGGTGGTTTATCTCATACTTCGGTTTGTCTTTTATACTACTCCTTAGTAAGTATTTGAACACTGATGTCCCAAATTCTTACTAAAACCTCCAATTAGATACTCTATTAATGAGAGTCTCATTTGGAAACAGAAGCAAATTTGAAAAATGTTCACTCCGTTTCTACTAACCTAGTATTCTATTATTTTTCAGAACAAACCTCACAGTCTTTGCTTTCAACAAAGACCCCACAGTTAGTGCAGTCAACATTGGATCAACTCATACCATATAAAGGCTGGAAGCTTTATTTCTCTGAAGGTAGGGTTAAAAAAGTGCAAAAAGCACCATAAGTCATATTTTCTTAACTTGTCTTTGTATGCTACATCTCGTATTACTATAATTTACTTACTGACATATACCTGCTTTAATCTTAGTTCACCCAAAGAACTAAATGATGTTCATGTTTCAAAAGCATTTTAGGTTTTATATAAGTTAGGAAAGCAGAAACCATACTATGTATTTCAAAAAGGGAATTTAATGCAAGAAATTGGATCAAAAATGGAAGACTGAAAGAGCAGAATGAAAATATTGAGGTAACCCCCTAGAAAGTAGTAACTTTAGGAAACAGCAAGCCATCCTTATAGTTAAGAGAATAAAGAAGTTCTGAGGTTACCAGAATGTAGGAATTCAAAGGTGGGAGAGATCACAGAATAACTGTTATTTTGACTGCTAAGAGGCACCCTACAAAGCTATGCTTGGACTTCTGAAGGCTACCTTCCAGAGCTGTGCTCAGACCAGTGAGGCAAATGAAGCTGGTTGTCACTGGTAGCTGAGGGGGCATGACTCAGTGGTGCTTGGAACTGGAGGCTAGCACTATAGTTTAGTTATCTTCTGCAGCTGCAGAGATGCTAAAAAGAATTGGAAACAAGAATAAATTCCTTTCTTGCTTCCTGCCACCCTCCAGTCTCTAAAGTGCCTTCAAATGGCAGAATTTAATCTGGGAAATGTAGGGTACAGATGTGAATTACAGCATCACAGAGCAGAAAATAAAACAGTGGGCTTGAAATCAAGGGACAATAATAAATACAGCTTGTGTAGAAACACAGGTAAGGAATCTCCCTTTGATAATTAAGAATACCAGTTAACCTACATCAGTCTGTATAGGTGTGGGGAACTATCTTTTCTGTGCAGTTAAAATATCGATTTGTTTCTTATGTCTCATGTGGGGGGGGGTGGATGTGTGTGTGTGTGTGTATAAAATGCCTCATGAGGGATGTGTGTGTGTGTGTCTGTGTGTGTGTGTTTTAATCACTAGACTATTGAGATCCAGGACCCTCCCTGCCCCCCAGGCACTCAGTAATCATTTTGTGAATGAATACTTTATAAATGTTTTCTTTATTGAGAATCTATTTTATTTTTTCTATCAATAGAATCTGTTTCATGAATTATCTTTTGTTCCTTTAGGATGCGTTAGCCACCAGCACTCACATTAGCCCCCTAGCAGGTAGCATAGAACACTGTAAGTGATCTTTGGACTGTCCTAAAGTTGGAGTTCAAGAGGTGCCTTAGCCTTGACCATTTGTACTTCCTAACTACTTTATTATACTGTTCTTCTGTGGAAGATGTATTTGAAAATACAGAACTTTAGAGTATTAAAAAAAAAAAAAAAAAGTTTCAGTTTTGCCAGCAGAGTCAAGTGGTCTGTTGGTATGTCTCCTGATCTCAGGAAAGACTGTGATTGTCTTCAGCTCAGTTTCAGAATAAGTTTAGTTTGTGTGTCTCGCTTTGGCTTTATTATAATTTTTGGTTTAAGCTTATTGTCTAAGTTATTTGAACTAACATGTCCTATTAGGTGTCAAAGATTCAAAACAGTGTTTCCCAAATATTGGGGCTTTTAGAGAGAGAGACTTTGTGTCTGCATTTCACATTATGAATACCTAAATTTGTTTTAGAATTTTAAGTGTAAATTCTATACCAGTTCTTATATGAATGCAATCAAAATACAAAGCAATTAGAAAAAAATCATCTACCATGTATATAGTGCTGCTTTTATATAATGAAAAATATGTTTGTACATGTGTGATTATTAGTGTTAATGCCTTATTTGTTGGCTTAGTTTACAGTGATAGCTCTCCTTTGATTGAGAAGATTCAAGCATTTGAAAAATTTTTCACAAGGCATATTGATTTCTATGACAAGGTGAGATTCCTCTACAGTAAAGCTACCAGTCACGTGCCATCTTATCAATGTATTTGAGGTGTTGGTGATTATGATCATAGGCACTGGAGTCAGACTGCCTTGGTTCAGACCTCAGTTCTGCCACTTAATGCAGTATGGACTTTGATTAATTACTTCTCTGTTCCTCAGTTTTCTCTTTCATTTGGAGATAGAGGTATAAATACCTACCTCAAAGGTTTGTTAAGAGGCATCAATAAGTTAATATTTTTTAAATATCAGAACCATGCTTGGCACAAAGCTTTTACTTTTATTGTACTTACCATTATCACATATAAACATTGTAGGCTTTCTCAAAGTGTGTGATAGAATGCTCAGTTGTGGTAATTGACTACAGAAAAGCAATGATTGTTTTTACACTTTTATATTTTATAGGATGAAATAGAAAGAAAAGGAAGTATTTTGGTGGATTTTAAAGAACTGACAAAAGATGATGAAGTAACTAACTTGTTACCAGATATAGCAAATGAACTAAGAGATGCACCTGAGAAAACCTTGGCTTACATGGGTTTGGCAATACATCAGGTAACTGTTTGTCTTATGCATACTTTTGTTTAAACTTTTTAAATGTATGCACACACACGCACACTTTGTCTAAGTTTAAAGGACGATTTTGCAGTGACTACTTTCTCAAAGAGACACTTAGTTTTTATGAAAAGACATTGGCCTGAACTGAGAGGTTGCAATTTCGTTCTGAAAGATACCATTCATTTTATATACAACAGCTTGCCTAAATGAAATACTTCTAACTTATTTGGATTTGCTTAATTTTGCTAAAGATTGTGCAGAAATTAAACCTTGCTTTCAAGAAGTTATACAATCTCATAGGGAAGATAAGACAAGGAATCATGGTATTATCAGTTATGAACTTAGAGCAAAACAGAGCAACCTTAGATTTAGGTTCTGTGGCATGAGGCAAACCACTGAGTGTCCCTGTATATAAAATGGAAATAATTTGTTCTATGCCTGCCTGAGTTTTTTCCAGGGTCAGGTAACACAGCATATATGAGAGCACATTTTAGGATAGCAAACAGATAAATACTTCAAGGTAAAGAGTATCAACTCACAGGATAGGCATACACAAAGTGCTGGGACATTCAGAGGGGCATTCTCTTACCTCTTGCATATGCTGTCTATTCCACGTAGAATCCCCTTCCCCTCACGTAGACAGATTATTTGGGCCTAGTTCAGTTGTCTGTCTGTAAAACCTTTCTCATGACTGCTTTTCAAAACTTGCGTGGTATTTTGTCTGTACATCTTTATGTTCCTTATAACAATTACAGCTGTATATATGCATCATAGGTTGTCAGCAAACTGCAGTACACAGTAGGTATTAAATGTTTGTTTATTTATTTATTTTGAGATGGAGTTTCACTCTTGTTGCCCAGGCTGGAGTGCAATTGCATGATGTTGCCTCACTGAAACCCCCAGGTTTAAGCGATTTTACTGCTTTGGCCTTTCAAGAAGCTGGGATTATAGGCGTGCACTACTATGCTCAGCTAAATTTTGTATTTTTAGTAGAGATGCGGTTTCACCATGTTGGTCAGGCTGGTATCAAACTCCTGACCTCAGGTGATCCACCCACCTTGGCCTCCCAGAGTGCTAGGGATACAGGCATGAACCACTGCACCCAGCCTGTTTATATTATTTAATGTTAAATGCCAAGGGAGTGAGTGTTAGATATTTTAATAGTCATCTTTATTTTCCCTGTCTTGATTAATCAATGAATATAGAGAAGTAGGAAAGCGTTTTTTTGTTTGTTTGTTTTTTTGTTTTTTATTAGAATCAAGAGGTTATGGTTTTAGGGACTACTATAAGGGCTTTTAATGTTAGGTTTAGTTGGAACAGAAAATAGCAGACAGGGATGCTGGAGTTTTTCAGTTCGGGGACAGCAAAATCCAAAATAAAACGTAATTCACCTTAAAGTAAGTAGTCATAATTAAATATTAGAAGCCGGGCGCAGTGGCTCATGCCTGTAATCCCAGCACTTTAGGAGGCCGAGGTGGGTGGATCACGAGACCAAGAGATTGAGACCATCCTGGCCAACATGGTTGGCACATGCCTGTAGTCCCAGCTACTCAGGAGGCTGAGGCAGAAGAATCCCTTGAACCCGGGAGGTGGAGGTTGCAGTGAGCTGAGACTGCGCCGCTGTGTTCCAGCTTGGACAACAGAGCAAGACTCCATCTCAAAAAGAAAAACAAAAAACAAATAATTAAATGTTAGATTTTTAAAGGGCTGTTAAAGTTTTCTGTTTTTATTCAGATTTTGTTCATAAACATATTCTCTATAAAAATAGTGTTCTGTATAAAGAGAGTATTTTGTTTTCCAACTTCAGAGTAAATGTCTGTCCTGTTTAGGTATTAACTAAAGACCTTGAAAGGCATGCAGCTGAGTTACAAGCCCAGGAAGGATTGTCTACTGATGGAGAAACAATGGTAAATGTGCCGCATATTCATGCAAGGTAAGGAATTTGATGTATTAAAGCATTACTTAGAATGGGGCATTAAAGGCCATTTAAGAATGAGAACCCTCATTTTATAAAAACAAGGAAATCAGTAAAAAGGGTATGAGTTCCTTACCATCTCATTGATCATCACATTGAAATAAACTGATTGAAAATTATTCAAAGATATCATAACAGGTATTTCCTAAATAAGGAAGAAAATGTTGATTTCCTAACGTGCAAATTTTTTAAACATTGATTTTGGATATGAACTTAACAAGATCCTGCCTTGTAAGTTTAATAATCCATGTATGAGTTTAGTATCCCTAATCCAAGTAAAATCTGAAATGCTCCAAAATGTAAGACTTTTAGCCATGAGATAACACTGAAAAGAAATGTTCATTGGAACGTTTCAGATTTTTGAATTAGGGATACTCAACTAGTAATGTTGCAAATATTCAAAAGTCCAAAAAATCCAAAATACTTGTGGTTCCAAGCATTTTCGATAAGGGATATACTCACTCTGTAATACACTGAGTGGTGTGTATTTTGTTAAATTACTAGGTTTCTATTAGATACAAGGGAATAAATGAAATTATTTAGCTTTTCTTGAATTCATCTTTAAGATTTTAAATTTATTGGAAGAATTCATTATAGGTAATCATCAGGTTTTGTTTTTCTTTTCCAGAATTTATAGAAGACATTTCCTAGCAGTTCTTTGAAAAGAACTTAAAAACTCAAAGTTTTTTTAATCTGTAGATTTTCCTTTTGGCATTATTTTTTTCCTTGAGAACAGCCTATGAGATAAGAAGAAAAAGGAAGATTTAGCATCGTTTCTTTTTAAGAATGGTTTAATTTTTGTGAGATTTCTGATATATCAAATGGATGATTTGGTTTCGGAATTCCATAGTTGCTCCTAAAAGGAACTTGTGAAAATATAAACAACCTAAACTTTGTGTTCATTACTTCCTGTTTGATTTTAGAGTGTACAACTATGAGCCTTTGACACAGCTGAAGAATGTCCGAGCAAATTACTATGGCAAATACGTTGCTTTAAGAGGGACAGTGGTTCGTGTCAGTAATATAAAGCCTCTTTGCACCAAGATGGCTTTTCTTTGTGCTGCATGTGGAGAAGTTCAGAGTTTGTCTCTTCCAGATGGAAAATACAGTCTTCCTACAAAGGTAATGCTATGTTCTTTAACTGCTTCTTTATCTTGATAAAGAAGGCAAATCAGAATACAGAATACAGAAAACTTTTCCCAATGTTTTTGAACACAGAGCTTATTTTTATTTTTTGTTTTCAGTGTTCTGCTTTTATATTATGAAATACTTCTGGTTAAAAATGTAGAGATAAATAAAACATTCCACTACTCATCACCCCAAATTTACATTTTTCAACTCCAGACACATTTTTTAACGATATAAAGCATTACTGGCACAATTAGTGTCTGTGTTTTACCCTTTCCTATAGCATTCCCAGGGATAATCATTTTCCTAAAGTTATAATTGCATCCCTTCCGTTCATATTTTTGTTGACTTCTAGTTATACACACCAAGTTTTTTTTTTTTTTTCCTCTTTATTTCTTCTATTTGGAAGTGATTTTTTAAAATCTTTATTAACCTTTTTTAAACTAGATTTGAAAACTATAGAAAAGTGCAGAGAGTAATGTAATTAACACTTACCTACTCTGATTTGGCAAAATTAATATTTTGTTATTTTAGCTTAAATTTGTAACAAAAAGATGGTTATGTAGTTAAATTTGAAGTCTCTCTGTTCTCCTCAGTTTTATTCCCTTTATTTGCTCCCCAGATACAGCCACTCTTCTGAAATTGGCATGTATTCTTTAAGTTTGCATTTTCATTCTTGACTATATACGTAGAGTTAGTTTTTTGCATTGTGTTTACATAAATAGTATACTGAATGTAACATTATGCAACTTTTTTTTACTTGGTTATTTTGGAGTTCTACCTATTTTAATACGTATCTAATTCTTTCATTTTTACTATTGTGGAGTGTTCCTTTAAATGAATAGCCACTGTTTACCCATTTTCCTGGAGGTAGACAATGCGCTGTTTCCAGTTTTTTATAATTAGAAATGACGCTGCAGAGAACATTCTTGTATATGTCTCCTTAGCAGAGGAATCCTAAATTGTAGGTTGTACTTATTTTTAACTGTATTAGATGCTGCCAAGTTAACTGTTCAGAGTATTGTTCCCAACTTACGTCCCTTCTAGTAGTGTTAAGCAGTTTCTATTTCTCCATAATTTCATTAACACTTGGTATTGTTAGGCTTTTACATTTTTGGCAGTTTGGTAGGTGTAAGTAATATTGCATTTATAATGTGAATTTTTTTGATTTTCTGTTGTAACTGAGCATCTTTTCATATCTTTATTGGCCATTCACTTTCCTTCTTTATTAAATTTTCTATTTATATCTTCTGTTCATTTTCCTGTTTATTGGTTTATTTTTTATTTTTGTTCTTTAGAGATGGGGTCTCATTCTTTTGCCCAGGCTGGAGTGTAGTGGAATGATCATAGCTCATTGCAGTCTTGAACTTCTAGGCTCAAGTGATCTTCCCATCACAGCTTCCCAAGTAGTTGGGACTACAGGTGCCAGCCACTGTGCCTGGCTCTGTTAGTTTGTTGGTTTATTTATAGGAGTTATTTATATTCTAGATACTAATTATTATTGGTTATATACATTACAGATATCTTCTCCCAGTCTTGGGTTTGTCCTTAACTTTATGGGTTTTTTTGTTGTATGGGTTTACATTTTGACATGATCAAATTGATGTATTTTCCTCTATAAATTGTACATTTTATGCCCTGCTTAAGAAACCCTTCTTGGGCTGGGTGCAGTGGCTCATGCCTGTAATCCCAGCACACTGGGAGGCCAAGGTGTGCAGATCACCTGAGGTTGGGAGTTCGAGACCAGCCTGACCAACATGGAGAAACCCTCTCTACTAAAAATATAAAATTAGCCAGGTATGGTAGCATATTCCTGTAATCCCAGCTACTTGTGAGGCTGAGGCAGGAGAATCACTTGAACCTGGGAGGTAGAGGTTGCAGTGAGATCACGCCATTGTGCTCCAGCCTGGGCAACAAGAGCGAAACTCTGTCTCAAAAAAAAAAAAAAAAAAAGCCCTTCTTCACTTAAACATTATAAACGTATTTTATGCATTTGCTTCTGATACTCCTAAGTTTTGTTTTTTATCTTTGGATCTTTTGTCCATCTGGAATTTATGCCATTGGTGAATGGCATAAAACTAGGGATTTAAGCTGGACACAGTGACATGTGCCTGTAGTCTCAGCTACTCAGTAGTCTGAGGCAAGAGGATCGCTTGAGCCCTAGAGTTTGAGACTAGCCTGGGCAGCATAGTGAGACCCCCACCTCTTAAAAAAACAAACTGGTGATCTAATTTTTAGGCGAAAAGCTATTTGTCCTGACGCCAGTTGATTAATTAAGCCCTCATTACCATGGATGTATAATGCAGTCATCCCTGTCACCATTGGGCTTTAATAAATTTAACATTTGCTAAATTTTTGCTCATGTAAAGGATTGAATCCTTAGTGAGGTAAATAATCATTTAAGAATTAAAAAGGGAGACATAAGATGTTTATGTTTGAAATTTCTGAGGATATGTGAAATTCAGCTATTGGTTCTGAATAATAGGTGGTGTTGATAGATGGGTTTCATCTACTATTTGTCTTGGCTTAAGGTTCAAGATACAGCCTTTAGCTCAGAGGCCAGAATTTAAATCTTCTTCGTTTTTTTTTTTTTTTTTAAGACGGGGTCTCACTCAATTGTCCAGTCTGGAGTGCAGTGGCATGAACACAGCTCACTGCAGCCCTGACCTCCTTAAACCAGATATTTTCTAGACAGTATTTGTTCAGGGTATTTTCATGCGCTCTAATAAAGTAAGTAGTAGCATTGACTCATGAGTAATGTGAAGAGGTCCTCCATGTGTCTGAACTGTGGGGATTTGAAGTGACAGAAAGATGGCTGTTTCAGGCGATATCTATTCTAGCCACTATTGCTGCATAACACATCACCCAAAAATTCAGTGGCCAAAAATAAGCCCATCATTTTATTAGTTCTTATGATTTCTATGGGTCAGGAGTTTAGAGGAACTACTCATCTGGCTAGTTCTGGCTCTAAGCCTCTCATGGAGTCATAGTCAGATGGTGGCAGGGGTATAGCAAGGTGGCTGGGGACTGGCCAGCCGTTCTCTTTTCCATGTGGTCTCTCTAGGTGGGCTAGTTTGGGCCTCTTGCACATAGTGTAGCAGCTCAGGGGACTCAGGCTGCTTATATGGTTGCTGACAGCTTCAAGACAAGGAAGTCCAGGTGGTAGGCAGAAATGACCTTGTTTTTTGTGAGCTAGTCTCAGAAGTCAGGCAGCATCACTCTGCCACATTCTGTTGGTTGCAAAGTGAGTCACAAGCCTTCTCAAATACCAGGAGAAGGAATTAGACTCCATTTCTTATTGGAGGAGTAGCAAGGTTCTCAAAAGGCTTGAAGAGAAATATTGTTACAGTCATATTTGGCAAATACAGTCTGCCACAGTCTGAAATTATAAATGCTTCTTGAGATCCAAACACCAAACAGAGTGCCTGTGTGATATGATAAATATTACACTGTACAGAAAGTACAAAAGGAACCTACATGAGAAAGCTGAGGATTAAAGAAAACTCTGGAACAGTTTTTTAAAAGGAGAGCATTAGCATTGGGTGTGTGGGACAGAATGAGAGGGGGCATTGAAGGAGCGGGAGATGGCATGGGCACAGAGGAAGCAGTAAGTGCTTAGTGTGGGAGGCGGGCAAAGCACCTTGCATACCCATAGCCAAGTAAGAGCAGTAAGAGAGAAGGATCAGTTGGAAAAGTGCCTCAAAAGCTCTTGATATTCAATTGTTGCAGGAGAAAATAGAAAGTCATTAATCTCTCAGTGGATTTTACTTTACTAGCATCCTGAGACAAACTTTTAAAACAATATTAAATGAAATGTTTTAACTTGAATTTTTCTGAGCTGTGATTATAGTTTATCAAGATGTGAACGTGAATTACTTTTGTTTCAGTGTCCTGTGCCTGCGTGTCGAGGCAGGTCATTTACTGCTGTCCGCAGCTCTCCTCTCACAGTTACAGTGGATTGGCAGTCAATCAAGTAAGCAATCAGACTTGCGTAAAAGGCAGGCTTTAGGTGTCCCACTGTCAAGTAAATCCATAATTTTACTGTATTATACTGTGCATTTTATCTAAATAATGACAAGGTATATAATAGTGTATAGTAGAAGGTTTATTTGATGAAAAGTTTGTGCGTTGAAATAATAATTGTCTTTATTTGAAATTTATTCTCTGTCAGATTCCAGAAAGGATTCATTATGCAAATATTATGTACTACTGATAAATAGTTGATTTTATATCTCAATTATGTGATTAATTGAACTGCATATAGGCCATAAGCAAAGCTGTGTGATTCCTTTCATAATGAGCTGTGATAGAAATCATATTGTTTTGAAGTTTTCAGTTAAAGAATCCCTTAGAAATGGCATGTTTCATTTTATGTTCTTATTGTCGCAATGGGGCATTTTACTAAGGTTTTTTTAATAGCTTTCTTTTTTGCAAGTCAGAGTTTTCTTTGTGTATGTATTTTTCATCCCATAATTGATACCATTTTTTCTAGCCATAGACTCATAGCTCATTCCTAACTATAAAATAATGGGTGGTTTTGAAGTCAGTGCTTTCCAGGAAACCTGGGTGAAATAAGATTGTCTTAAAAACTAAGAACTTAGGGAAAAGATGAGATGGTCTGCTACTATGTGGTTTACCCTCCTGTTCCCTGAAAAAGTAAGACCACCATGTGTAATAATTAACTGTACTATACTGAGATCTTTACAAATATCCTATTTTATAAAAGGGGAAATGTTTAGGGACTCTTGGGTATGATCATGCAGCCCATGAGTATAGTAGAGCCTGATTTCCAGCCCAGTCTGTGGGACTTTTGCCACTTAAGAGGGGACAAAGAGTTAGTCTGGAGGTAATGAGTTATTTCAACTATTCATAGTTATTTACAGATCAAACTCCTTGTTATATTCTTTCCTCCCTTCTCACTACTGCACTTGACTAGTCTTTAAAAAATGGTATGGGGGCCCTGAATTGATAGTGGAGTGGTAAGTGATCCTGGAGCAAGGTTTGAAGTCATGCAGGTTAGGTGGATGCCAGTGCCTGGCCCGTGACCTGAAAAACATTGAGAAGTAATCTAGATATATGATGAATATATTCCAAAGTTATTATTTTAATGTTCAATGATTGTACTTACATTAATTATTTAATTAAGTAAAAAAAAAAGCTTTAATGTAATAACATATACTTGTTTTCAAAAATTCAATCAGTGTGGAAGGGCACAGTCCCCACAACTTGCTGTTACATTATACATAACTTTACGTACCATTCTTGCATGTCTTTCATCCTTCGCTTCACTGCATCCATTCTATGTGAGCTGAGGACATTAGAAACATACTTGTTCTTATATCTTCCACTCCTAGACTTTCTCAGTTCTGGCATTACTTTGGATTCTTAAGGTTTACCTTCTGTCTTCTAATTATAATTGTCTTCCAGGCTTTATTTATAGGTCATGTCTAACAAAAACAATAAACAGGCCTTTACATTTTTATGTTAATAAAAATGCCTCATATGGCATTCCCCCACATAAGTAATAGGAGCTTCTGACTTCTCCCCATCTTTTCTACTCCTGCTTGTGTCCTTAATAGTAGAAGCCAGTGCTGGAACCGGCTAGACAGTTTATCTGCTTTTAGTAGGTAACCTAGCATATGCAGAAGCCTCTGTGGATCTTACCATCTTCTTGCTCCACTTGGCGGGTATCTCTTCCATTTTAGGGGCTATTAACTTTATTACCAGAATTATTAACATGAAATCCCCAGCTCGGTCCCAGTATCAAACACCCCTTTTCGCCTGATAAGTCCTCATTACAACAGTCGTTCTACTCCTTTCCATTCCCATTTTATTAACATAAAGATGTAAATGAAGTTCAACAAAGAACCAAGTAAAGTGATCAAACGCCAGGCAAAGGAGATACAATTTACATCACTGGGTTTTGCTGTTTTGTTTTGTTGGTTTTTACTCCTTAAATGAAAAGACCCAAGCATCAAATTATGTTTTCTTATACTCTGCTAGTTATTTGGAATTATTCCATATTTTAGTGTGCATCATATTTAGACTATAACTTTGTTGTTTAGTACTTCATTTTTCCTAAGGTTTGTAAGTGCTGGTTTTACATCTTAGAATATGTCTGTACCATTTCACCATAATTTTCCATTCTCTCTTCAATACTACGAAATATATGGAATCCACCTTTTATTCTAATAAAGCAAACAAACAAAAAAAAAACACACCTTCCTCCTGCTTGAGTGTGGATCAATAGTTCTCTAGACCTGCATTCCTGCTTCATCCTGGGATCTTCCTTCATTGCACATTTTGTTTTTCTAAGGAATATTCTCAGGTAAATTTTCAGAAAGTATGCATGAGAGGTAAAAAGTTCTAAGCACTTGCATGTCTGAAAATGTCTTTATTTGGATCTTAGTCTGGCCAAGAGTTTGCCTGGCTTTTGAAGTCGATTTGATTTTAATTTTCCTTGCCGTTTATGACAGGTCTGGCGCTGGTCATTATTTTGAGGACTGGACTTTTCCTCCTCTTTGTAACCATTTTATCTATGGTGCTCTGAAAGGGTGAGAGTGTATCTAGTCTCTGTCCTGCTTGATGGGCATGATCTTTTGTCTTCAACTCTACACTATCTGACTGTTTTCTCAGCTTCCTATCAGATGTATCCCTTGGATTATTCATTTGTTTTAACTTTTTCCTCACCCTTTCATTTTCTTTGTGCTGTTTTCTAGTTTTGTTTGGCTTTTTCTTATATCCTCTCTACAAGTGTTTGATTTTTACATACATACTTTAAATTTTCTTGATTTTGTACTTGTTTTCCTATAGTTCCCTTTTAATAGCAGCTTATTCTTGTTTTATGATGGTAATATTTTCTCAAAACTCCTAGGCAGTTTTTTGTTTTTAATGCTCCCTAAATTATTGCCATTTAGTTTTCAAATGTCTGTTGAGGAATAAGAAAGTAGTTGAAGTAGGTAGGATAGATTTTCTTTGTAATTTTATAGGTAGTAGTTTTTTCTCATAAGACTTCACCCCTGAATACAAAGATGGGGGTTTTGGCTATCAGATTTTGCTTTATAAATGTGTTTTTGAATTGGAATTTGGGTTTTCAAATGGTAGAACAAAGAGTCTTTATTCTGAAGCTCTGATTCTCACTGCACACTTTAGCTCCCTTCACAGAAGGGAGGGGTTTGTTTTCTTAGAACAGTGCTCTGGTTTTTGCCAGATGATAAAGTACTCAGTCTTTCCTACCCACCTGTCCACCCACCTTCTCCCGAAATTGTGAACAGCTATTCCGTGACTTGTCTTTCAATTGATTATTCCTGTTTTCTTTCAGCCATCCACTCCTGCCTTCCATTCCTGCCACATCCAACTTGGAAGCTTCTCTGAGGCTCTGCTAAGAACACTGGTTCTCACTTTTCTTGTACATTTATAGGTTTTGCCTGTGTGTATTCTGGACTTCATTTTGTTTTTTCCATCAGCATTTTACTATTTGCTGTTTTCAAAAATTTCATTAATATCTCATTTGCTGATGATACCTCTACATACCACAAAATTTTTAGTGACTAATTTCAGTGGACATTTTGGAGGGAGGCTAGGCAAATACATATGCTCATTGTGCCACCTTGAATTGGCAACTGCTGAAGTAATTTTAAATACATCATTAAACTGTTCATAAACAAATCTGCCTTTATCTAGCTCAGCATCGTATGGACCCTGCATAGTTAATATCTCACAGAAACCGTCTAAAGTAAGTATTCTAACTGAAAACTATTTTAACTTTTTAGAATCCAGGAGTTGATGTCTGATGATCAGAGAGAAGCAGGTCGGATTCCACGAACAATAGAATGTGAGCTTGTTCATGATCTTGTGGATAGCTGTGTCCCAGGAGACACAGTGACTGTTACTGGAATTGTCAAAGTCTCAAATGCTGAAGAAGGTATGGTACAACTCTTCATTATTTGTCTCTCAATAATGATTTGTCAATATTCTTCTTTTCTAAGATGCTCCTGAATCTCAAATAATTTGAGGATTTCTTGTTGCTTACATAAGATGAAATGTCCCCTTTAAAGAAACATTTATTTATATAGCTCACTATGACTTTGTTTTATATTCTAGTTGAGTCATTGTAGGGAAAATGAAAATACCAACTATCATATTTAATACTTTGAATTTACAGGTTGTCGAAATAAGAATGACAAGTGCATGTTCCTTTTGTACATTGAAGCAAATTCTATTAGTAATAGCAAAGGACAGAAAACAAAGACTTCTGAGGATGGGTGTAAGCATGGAATGTTGATGGAGTTCTCACTCAAAGATCTTTATGCCATCCAGGAGATTCAAGCCGAAGAGAACCTGTTTAAACTCATTGTCAAGTATGGATGCAGTTATTTGAAATTTTATTACATAGATGCATGTTGGAGGGTCTCTTGGCTACAGGTAACAAAAAAACTAATCAAAATGGTCAGCAAACTATAGCCCTTGTACCAAAATCTAGCACACCATCCACTTGAGTATGGCAGATGAACTAAGAATAAGAATGATTTATACATTTTTTAATGGTTCATAAAAATTAAAAGACTATTTCACAACACATGAACTTACGTGAAATTCAGATTTCAGTGTTCATAAAATAAAGTTTTATTGGGACACAGCCACACTCATTTATTTACATAATGTGCTGCTTTTGTGCTACAGTGGCAGAGTTGAATAGTTATAACAGAATATCTATATGGATCACATATTTTTGCTCTGTCCTTTTATAGAAAAAATTTGCTGATCTCTTGTTTAAACAATAAGGAATATTTAATCTTACACAGGAAGTTTGTTGCTCAACAGAAGAGGGAGGGAACAGTGAATTCCAAAGCCATTTCAGTTAGTTGTATGTAGGGTGGTGTTCATAGAGATTCAAATAGAAGTCACTTATATTCAATAAGTATTTGATAGTTTTATTTCCATGCTATTGCCATGCCATGGAGAGGAAGCGAAATATAGGCATTTTTTGCTTTAGTGGTTAAGAGCTTTTCTTTGGAGACAAACCTAAGTTAGGCTCCTGCTTTGGGCATTTACTTCCAGTGTAATCTGGGACATGTGACTTAATTTCCCCTTTATTTGTATCACCTTAAAATATAAATAATAAGACCTACCTCAGAAGGTTGTTTTAAAGATTAAGTAGAATTTTATGATGTACTTGCCATAATTACCGCAACGTAGTGTTGTTACTTTTGATAATTTTTTGACAATTTTGGGGATAATTTTGAAGAAATAGGAGAAAATGAGAGAGACTGAATAATAGATATATCTAAGAGAGGTAAAGAACTGAGAACATTTTAATTAGCTAGGTGTTGTGGCACATGTCTGTAGTCCCAGCCACTTGGGAGGCTGAGGCAGGAAAATTGCTTGAACCTGGGAGGTGTAAGTTGCAGTGAGCCGAGGTACGCCATTGCACTCCAGCCCAGGCAGCAGAGTGAGACTCCATCTGAAAAAAAATGTGATCTTGGCTGGGCACGTTGGCTCACGCCTGTAATCCCAACACTTTGGGAGGCCTAGGCAGGTGGACCACCTGAGGTCAGGAGTACAAGACCAACCTGACCAATATGGTGAAACCCCGTCTTTACTAAAAATACAAAAATTAGCCATGCATGGTGGTGGGTGCCTGTAATCCTAGCTTCTCAGGAGGCTGAGACAGGAGAATCTCTGAAACCTGGGAGGTGGAGGTTGCAGTGAGCTGTGATCATGCCACTGTACTCCAGCTTGGGCAACAGAGCAAGAAAGACTCTGTCTCACACATACACAAAAAGGCACCTTATCTTCTCTGCTATTCATTAGGCTCACATTTATAAGAGGATTTGATGCTTTTTGTTTCTTATTTTAATATGTTAATTAGCTGACTGAGTAAAGAATAGTGTTCCACAGGGGTTTTTTGTCCTTAAATTCTCAGAGACTTCCCTCTGAATAAATAGCCACCACACCCACCCTGGAAGAGAGGCTGCTCTAACCTAGGGTTGGGGGCTGGTCTGGGAGTGAGTCCTTTGAGCAGGTGGCCAAGGAAGCAACCTGGT
Source organism: Cebus imitator (assembly GCF_001604975.1). Lineage (NCBI taxonomy): Eukaryota > Metazoa > Chordata > Mammalia > Primates > Cebidae > Cebus > Cebus imitator. Next base: position 6,839,891 of record NW_016107346.1, on the reverse strand, counting down.
TGAGAATTCGAACACATCTTTGGTTCCTCTTAATGGTTAGAAATTAAAACTGAACATTTTTAGTGGTCCTTCTTCTCCCATACTTACTGAAGAGTAAGTATGGAATACTTGAGTTTTCTTCCCACAGTTTTTTTCTCCCCAGTTTGTTTTTTCCTCCCCATGTTTGTGATTTCAGCACCAAAACTAGAATTTTTCATAGTCCTTCATTATCAGCCTAGCAGAGATTGGCAAACTGGGGAGGCTGCCTGTTTTTGTAATTAAAGTTTTATTAAAACACAGTCCCACCCATTTTACTTACATTACTGTTCATAGTTGCTTGCACACTACAAGTTGAGTAGTTGTGACTGAGACAATACAGCCTGCAAAGCTGAAAATACTTTCTGGCCCTTTAAGGAAAAGTTTTTCAACTCCTCCTAGGTGACAGTGGAAGTTTATGTTTTAGTTTAGTTTCCTTCAGAAGCAATGACTTGGGTCAACATAGTTTACTTGGGAGGTGATTCTGGAGTTACTGGTAGGGAAAAGGGGAAATGATGGCAGCCAGTGTATGGTGCCTTAACAAACAGGCGACCCACTAGCATCTGGGACATAATCTTCCTGGGCCAATGGAACACTCCACTGTGTAAAGCTAGCCTCAGTGTTTTTCCATTTAAGGGCTTGCATTTGGGTCTGCCCCCAAGAGTGTTAAACACCTCAGCACTTCTGGCCCACCCATCCTGCCTTGCTGATGATGCCTGTGTGGCCATAGAAAGGTCTTTGGCAGACAGGTGCAGATGCCAATAGGAAGCTGGCAGTGATTATGAAGGAGCATACTGAACAGTAAGTGCCAAGGGGATACAGGCGCGATACCACCTCCTTCTGTGTTTACATGTATTAAAAGGGAATAAAGACGCACATTTTACTCCTGATCGTCTCTCCCACCCTATTTTTGTTTGTTTCTTGTTTATAGAATTGACAAATGTAAATGTACTTCTTTATACTCTTTTTCATTTTTTTTGGAGACAGGGTCTTACTGTGTTGCCCAGGTTGGATTGCAGTGGCACAATCATAGCTTACTGTAGCTTCAAACTCCTGGCTTCAAGTTATTCACCCACCTCAACCTCATAAGTAGCTGGGACTAAAGGCATGTGCCACTACATCTGGCTAATTAAAAAAATTCTTTTGTAGATACTGGGGTCTCACTTTGTTGCACAGGCTAGTTTTGAACTTTTGGGCTAAAGTGATCCTCCCACTTCAGCCTCCCAGAGTACTTGCAGGGATTACAGGCATGAACCTGTAAATGAAAAATAAAATTCTAAGGTCCCCCAGCCATCTGAATGGACTTCCTCCTCAGCCAGGACTCTTAAAATTTAATCTGAAAGACTGATTCAGGCCATGAAGGGAAGTAGGGGGTCAGACGTGCCTTATTATACCTCTCAGGCATTTATGTCAACACAACAGTCTGCTAAGAAACATTTTACAGCCTGTTCTCTCTGAAGGCTGCTAGCTAAATGCTTCATCTGCATGATAAAACTTTGGTCTCCACAACCTCTTATGCAACCCAAATATTCCTTTCTGCTGATCTCAGGTCTTTAGACAAATTCAACCAATTGTCAACCAGAAAATGTTTAAATTTACCTGTAGCCGGGAAGCCCATACTTTGAGTTATCCCACCTTTCTGGTTCTACAAAACACTGTACCCAGCCTCATTTATTTAATTTGATCCTTTGACTTGAACTGAAAAAAATGGCATTATATTCCATCTTACAGTATTATATACTAAGTTCACTCCTTAGTCTCCTTTCAATGACTTGGCTGCACAGGTCTAAAGATGTCTATTCACATAAAATACAGTATGATCCTGAATCCTAAAGTGGAAGAGCATGATTGTGATGCATTTTAAGGCTAGATCTGTAAGAGCAACGTTATATTTGATTACTTTAAGATGCTTTGCAAGTATCCTCTTTTCCCTATGCAGGCAGTTTTTTAAACATTCTAACCTTTATAGATTAACCAAGAATTTTGAGAAATTTAGTGTAGGAATAAAATTTGAGTTGAGGGGATGTAAATTTTTTACATTTGTCTTTTGATATTAAATAAAGCAAGAAGTTAAACAAACTGTAAAGGAGATCTCCTAATGGGTTGGTGAAGTATAAATTAGAATTTATAAGTTGTGTTCTGTTTTTCAGCTCGCTTTGCCCTGTCATTTTTGGTCATGAAGTAAGTATTTTACTTAATCTTTACTTAAAAAGTATATAAAGTTAGCAAAAATAGCACATAAAGACTTTCCAGAAAGTAGCAAATTTCTGTTGGCCGTTTATATTATGCTACGAATTTTTATTCATAAATTAATGATATGGAGACAAGCAAACTACAGCTCCTTTTATTTATTTATTTATTTTATTTTTTTTAAGACAGGGTCTTGCTCTGTCACCCAGGCTAGAGTGTGATAGCTCAGTCATGGCTCACTGCAGCCTTGAGCTGTGGGGCTCAGGTCATCCTCCTGACCTCAACCTCCTGAGTAGCTGGGATTACAGGCATGCACCACCATGCACAGCTAATTTTTTTTTTAATTTTTTGTAGAGATGGGGTTTTGCCATGTTGCCCAGGCTGATCTCTAAGTCCTGGTCTCAAGTGATCCACCCAATTTAGCTTCCAAAGTGCTGGGATTATACATGTCAGCCATATAGCTCCTTTTAAGAAAAAGCTCTTACCAATTAGAGTAAGTAGAAATGGGCTTTTATTTTATTATTTTGAGACGGAGTCTTGCTCTGTCACCCAGGCTAGAGTGCAGTGGTGTGATCTTGGCTCACTGCAACCTCTGCCTCCCAAGTTCAAACAATTTTCTTACCTCAGCCTGCTGAGTAGCTGGGACTACAGGCATGCGCCACCACAACCCAGCTACTTTTGGTAAGAAATGGGCTTTTAAAGTGACTAGACACTGCCAGTACTAAAGCAGAAACAAATGTTACTCGTTTTTGTGGAATGGATTGATGTTTTGCAAGGTAGGTCTTGGTAATTTCTAAGATACCTCTCTGATGTTATATCCTTTCAAGTTTTGACTTTTTAATCATTTATATCATAGAAGTTTGTTTTTAGACTTCCTTTTCTGAGAAAAAAGAATTAACATTCAATCATCCTTTTAAAACAATCCCCAAACAAATCAATGTCATAGAAGGGGGACCCCTTTGCTAGTCATCTTTATGTTTTCCTTACTTCTGTTTTTTGTTCTTTTTCGCACTTGAGCTTGTTAAAGCAGGCTTGGCCTTAGCACTCTTTGGAGGAAGCCAGAAATACGCAGATGACAAAAACAGAATTCCAATTCGAGGAGACCCACACATCCTTGTTGTTGGAGATCCAGGCTTAGGAAAAAGTCAGATGCTCCAGGTAGAAAATCAGTCATTTAACGTTTGGTCTTTTGCTTGCAAAATGCATGAATAATTCACAAGTGAATTTTCTCAAAGCATATAGTATGTGTGTTCCAGAGGACATGGTTAGGTGGTATAAGTGAATTGGAGTTTGTGTGAGTAATATGTAATTTATATCTGGCCGTATTTTTAAATTGAGCCAGTTTCCTGTTACACAGGCCGTATAGACGTCCTGATCTGTTGAGACATCAGCTATTAGGAAATATTAACCATTTCTCTAACCCCATAGTAGAGATGGGGTTTTGCTATGTTGCCCAGGTTGGTATTGAACTTCTGGGCTCAAGCAGATCTACCTGCCTCAGCCTCCCAAAATGCTGGGATTATAGGTGTGAGCCACTGCGCTCAGCCAGTGTGCTCTCTAAAAATGCCTATGATCCCCTTCTGTCCCACTCAATGCGGAAAATTGACCAGGGCTTCCCTAGCCCTTTGGTAAGTTGTAGTAGTGTGATTCCTGAATCTTTGTCCAAGGATTGAGACCCTGGCTGCACATCATAATTACTTTTGGAGCTCTTTGAAAATACCATAGCCTACAGCAAGCCAATTGAGTTAAGAGTTTTCATGTTAGGGTCTTAGTGTCTGTATGTATACAGCAGTCCACAGATGATTCTGATACGCAGCCAGGCTTGACAACTGCTTTGATCTTGTAAACCCGTTGTCCTTCGTATCAGAGTCATCCTTTTTTGCCTGTGGTTGAGTGTTAAACCAGTCATCATTTTCATTCCTTCTAAGACATTCCATATATATTCGGTTCCTTTTGGCCAGCTGAGGCTACTTTTTAAAAACCAAATTCTGCCCTGAGACCTTGCTACAAGTCTGACAACTGAGGTACAGGGTACCCCTTATAGGTGAAACAAAACAAGCCTCATAATGAACAGGAATCTGGGCACAGTGGCTCACACCTGTAATCCTAATACTTTGGGAGGCCGAGGCAGAAGGATTGCTTGAGGCCAGGAGTTCAAGACCAGCGTGGACAACAAAGTGAGACCCCCCACCCCCGCATCTCTACAAAAAATTAAATAATTAGCTGGGCATGGTGGCACACACCTGTAGTCCCCGCTAGTCAGGAGGCTGCAGCAGGAGGACTGCTTGAACCTAGGAGCTGGAGAATGCTGGGAGCCATGGTTGTGCAACTGCACGCAGCCTGGGCAATAAGTCAAGATCTTGTCTTAAAAAAAAAAAAAATGAAAACAGTATATTTAGAATATGTAGGAAAACGTGCAGGTGGGGATGTGAATTGTTACAGCTTTTTTTCTGCCTTTTGTGATGTACATGTGCATGTGCGTGTAACTTTGGAATTAATGTATTATAGGTGGGAGCCTGCTTTAACCCCTAGAGTGTCTTTATTATCTGTACAAATCTCATAATTTATACATATTGCTTGCAGTATATAAAACTTCCATTTTTTTGCTCTTTTGTTTTTTTTCAAGAAATGTTTCTTGCCAGATAGTTGTTCTGAAATATATCTAGTGGTATTGAAAGTGTTAATACCAAGAAGTTACATTGGCAGTTTTTCTTGTTTTTCAGACCTGGAATAATGCCTTCAAAACCCTTGGCTCAGTTTAAAAATAGAATCTGTAACATATTAATGGAAATTAAACATTGTGAATAGTATAGAGTATGACATGTAAGCCACACTAAGCCAGGGTTTTTAAAAACTAGACTAACAGGCTGGGTGCAGTGGCTCATGCCTGTTATCACAACACTTTGGGAGGCCAAGGCAGGAGGACCCAGCTGGGCAATATAGTGAGATCCTGTCTCTAAAAACAATTTTTAAAAAGTTAGGTGTGGTGGCATGTGCCTGTAGTCCCAGCTACTCAGGAGGCTGAAGTTTTAGACCAGCCTGGGCAACATAGTGAGACCTTGTTTCTACAAAAAATAAATGAGCCAGGCAAGGTGGCATGCTCCTGTAGTCCCAGCTACTAGGGAAGCCAAGGTGGGAGGATCACTTGAGCCCAGGAGTTCAAGGTGGCTATGAGCTATGATTGTGCCACTGCATTGCGGCCTGGATGACAAAGTGAGACCCTGTTTCAAAAATAATAAATATAACAAAATAAAAATTAAGCTAAAACCAATAGTTATGAACCACTTACTTTATATTTTTAATTCTCTTTTCTTCTGACTACTTAGTAAACCGTCATACTCTGTGTTATAAGATTTCTTATAAAGACTAATAAAGTGTATAAGTAACAAAAATAATGATAATTACTACTTATTGAGCCAGCACCATAGGATAGCAGTGGGTGTTTGAGATATGAATACTGTCCCTTGGAATTGGGCAGTGCACTGCCTTACACAGCGGTTTTACATTGGACACTTATTATGTGCCAGGTACCAAATTAAGTGCCTTGCATACATGATTTCACTTATTCTTTAGGGCAGTGCTGTGATAAAACATAAGGAAGCTGAGGCTCAGAGAGGTCTGAGAGCCCCACAGCTGGTACATGATTTAAACAGGTCTGCCTGACTCCAGAGAGCTACGGTTTTTTTTTTTTTCTTCCCTGGGATGGAGTCTCACTCTGTTGCCCAGGCTGGAGTGCAGTGGTGCGATCTTGGCTACTTTTAACTCTTGTGCTATTTATTTTTCTTGCCTGCTGTAGCTTGTCTACTGAGAAGGTGAGCATGTATTAAGCCATTTTATTACCTAATGTTTAAAGAAACATTGGAACCTTCAAAATTAAAATTGGTACTCGTGTTTTTGCTTTTTGAACTTGAAAATGAAGGATAAATTGGAATTGCATTGAGTATTTATATGACCACAGACTTCAGAATCAGACTACCTGAGTTTGATTGAATCCTGACTTTCCACCTTCATAGCTGTATAGTTCCTCATTCACTCTGTTGGCCTTGGTTTTGACATCAGTAAATCAGGATATAATAATACCTTCCTCTGATGATGATGGTGCACCTTGTAATGTAAAGCTCTTAAAAGGAGGCCAAGGCGGGTGGATCACAATGTCAGGAGTTCAAGACCAGCCTGGCCAATATGGTGAAATTCCATCTCTACTAAAAATACAAAAATGAGCCGGACGTGGTGGTAGGTGCCTGTAGTCCCAGCTACTCGGGAGGCTGAAGCAGGAGAATTGCTTAAACCCGGGAGGCAGAGGTTGCAGTAAGTGGAGATCGTGCCACTACACTCCAGCCTGGGAGACAGAGCGAGACTCTGTTTCAAAAAAAAAAAAGAATATACCTAACGTTTGTGAACAATCACAGTTAGCTATTACTTCCCTTTTATTTTGGATGATTCTCTTAAACTTTTTGTTTCTTTAGGCAGTGTGCAATGTTGCTCCACGTGGCGTGTATGTTTGTGGTAACACCACAACCACCTCTGGTCTGACGGTAACTCTTTCAAAAGATAGTTCCTCTGGAGATTTTGCTTTGGAAGCTGGTGCCCTGGTACTTGGTGATCAAGGTGAGAAGCCAAAAGGAATAATTAGTGATTCTGGGGCTTTTTAAAAAGCCTTTCCTTTTCAGTTAATTTCTTTACATTATGTTTAATAGACATTTAGATAGCGCAGTCCTAACCAGTGACTTGACACTGTCGGAAATAATCATTGGAAATGCAGTATCATCATTTTTATACGATAGAATTGAAACTGTACTTAATGTCATTCATTTTCAGAATCTTATAGCAGTTACAAGTATGCATAAAAATCAAATAAATATGTATAGCTCCCTAAACTTCCCATTTCATACCACCCGTCACATTTGTGATCATTTTTTTTTTAAGCCTGTTTTGAAGCTTTATAGTAAGCTCCCTGGAAGGTGAGATTTGGATGTCTTGTGGAGTGCCATGTTCCCATTGCCTAGTACATAGGCATACAGTAAATACATATTGAATGTGTTATATTATTTAGTTTAGAATAGTTTAGAAACCTTGGCACTGACAAAAAGATGGATGTCATCCTTTGCTCACGAAAGACTTGCAATAAGAGATTAGAGATGTTACTTTAGATGCTTTTTTCTTTTTATGAGACAGAGTCTCGCTCCGTCACCTAGGCTAGAGAGCAGTGGTACAATCTCAGCCCACTGCAACCTCTGCCTCCCAGGCTCAAGCCATTTTCGTGCCTCAGCCTCCTGAGTAGCTAGGATTATAGGTGTGCGTGACCACATCCAGCTAATCTTTGTATATTTAGTAGAGATGGAATTTCACCATGTTGGCCAGGCTGGTCTCAAACTCCTGGCCTCAAGTGATCTGCCTACCTCACCTCCCAAAGTGCTGGGATTAAAGACTACAGGTGTGAACCACCGCACCTGGCCTACTTCAGAATGAATAGTTTTGCCATATTGTAACCCAACTCGTTTTTTTCAGGATTTGAGTAACAGGTGATAAGAAATCCAGGCATGGGCTCAGCAAGAAGAAACCTACATTGGGCTTTGCCACCTAAGTTTCTCTTTGTGGGGCCTTAAGCTTATTGAAAAAACACGTTCCCATGCATGTGTCAGGCAGTACCCAGATTCCAGTCCCGTTAAGGTCATTTATTCTTTCTGGTTTGCCAGTGACTTCCACATTTCTGAACCTCGTACCTGGTAGCCACATTTGACACAGTTAATCACTCCCTCCTCTTTGAGATCCTTGAAGCTCTCCTTGGTTTCCAGGCCACTTTACTTCATTCTTTACTTCTTTCTCAGTCTTTACTGGTTCTTCATTTCCATGACCTCTTACCTGTTGTTAACTAAGGTGCTTACTTCTTGGACCTTTTGTCTTCTTGGTCTGTATTTACCTTCTTGGTGATCTTATATCATTTCATAGCTTTACCTACCTATCTGAAAAATTCTAAATTTATTACCTCCTTTCCTTTAAACATCAGGCACATACTTCTTATTGTCTACACAGTATCTCCACAAATTTCTCAAACTTAACATGTCTAAAATTAAAATCCTGATTTTGCCTTTCAAATCTATTTTCAGTCTTCCTCATCTCAGTAAATGACAACTCTCTCATTCTAATTGCTCAAATCAGAAAACATGGAGCCATCTTTGACTTTTTCTCATGCCCCACATTAATCTGTCAGCAAATGTTGTTGACGCTACCGTCAAAACATATCCAGTATCTAACCACTTCTTCACTACCCTGGTCTATGGCACCATCCTGTCTCACAGGGATTATTACTGTAATCTCCCAATTGGCATGCCTGTAACCACCCGTACCCCTTCCTGTTATTTTTAATACAGTAGCATAATCTCATTAAAATTAGATTATGTTATTCTTTTGCTCAAAACCCTCTAGTAACTGCCCATCTCGCTCAGAGTGAAAGCCAAAGCCTTGAGAGTGCCCCAGGGCCATTCATGTTCTGGCCTTTCACCTCTTTTGCCTCCTTATCTGCTGCTTCCCTTGTTTCCTCTTCTCTAGCTCCACCAGTGGCCCTACGTTGGACACCACCAGCACACCAGGCAGGTCACATTTCCTCATAAGGGCCTTTGTACTTGCTGTTTCATTTGCCTGGAGTATTGTTACCCCAGGTAGAGCTGCTAAGGTTTGTTTTTCTTCCCCCTTCATGTTTTGCTCAAATGTCCTGACCCTAGTTAGGCCTTCCCTAAATACTATATTTTAACTCATAACCTCCCCTGCCTCTGCTGCCACCTTAGCAGACCTTATTCTCCTTACCCTCCTCTACGTTTTCCTTCCATAGCACTTTTCACCTTCTATATGGTTTACTTTTTATTGCCTACCCTGCATTGGCTGAGTAGAACGTAAGCTTCACAAAAGCAGGGAATTTTGTCTTTTCACTACCATATCCAGCATGCCTAGAACATAGTACTGGTATATAAAGGGCATGCAGTTTACTGAATTTATAAATTTATTGCATTTATATCCAGTAAGTATTTGCTGAAAAAAAATACATAAAACATATATCTGGTTATTATATAGTTCATCAGAAGTAAGAATCTCTTTGCTAAGTTGCCAGGTGAAGAAAATATAGTAATAAAAAGGTAATAATTATTAAATCATGAAACTTTTCATTAACTAGAAGTGAAGGTGATTTGGAGGGTTTTTAAAAATTTTTAATGCCAGCACTTTGGGAGGCCGAGGCGGGTGGATCACGAGGTCATTGTATATGTTTAAAGAGGTTAAGTGATTTCCCTATATGTGTTTACAAGTATATAGTCAATACATGGTATAGGTTTTGAAATATACTTCTTAAATGTATGTGTGTATAAAATCTCACCTGTTTGAATTTAAGTCCTTAAGCATTTTGAGGGTTACTCTTATCTCTTCTTCATTTTTGTAATCCTCACAACATAGTGCCTTGCCTATGAAAAATGCTAAAGAAATAACTATTACACAAAACTTAGTTAAATAAGAGAAGTGTATTACTTGCTGTGAAACAAATAATAATTCTCCATTGTATGACATTTTATAATTTTAACTGCTGAAACAAGTGGAAATAATTATTGTGAAACATTTTCTATCCTATAAAATTTGGAACTCAACCAAAGAAAAAAATTTGTCTGCATTATTCTACTTTGATTGTAGGTATTTGTGGAATAGATGAATTTGATAAGATGGGGAATCAACATCAAGCCTTGTTGGAAGCCATGGAGCAGCAAAGTATTAGTCTTGCTAAGGCTGGGGTGGTTTGCAGCCTTCCTGCAAGAACTTCCATTATTGCTGCTGCAAATCCAGTAGGAGGACACTACAATAAAGCCAAAACAGTTTCTGAGAATTTAAAGTAAGTCTGTTCAAATATTTATACCTTTAAGATTGAATCACTCTAATCAATAAGAAAAAGAAATAAATAGCTCTCAGAACTACATGGGAAATATATGGATAGTTCACAGAGGTTACATGTGTCCAACAAATGCACAAAAAATGTGCTTAAACACTCCAAAGTAAAACAAGAAGTACCATTGATATTCACCAGATTGGCAGACATTTTAAATACTAACATTATTTGCAAAGTAGTGTGGAAATGACTGGGCGTTGTGGCTCATGCCTGTAATCCCAGCACTTTGGGAAGCCGAGGCAAGTAGATCACCTGAGGTCAGGAGTTTGAGACCAGCCTGGCCAACATGACAAAACCCCATCTCTAGTAAAAATATAAAAATTAGCTGGGCTTAATGGTAGCTGCCTGTAATCCCAGCTACTTGGGAGGCTGAGGTAGGAGAATTGCTTAAACCTGGTAGATGGAGATTTCAGTGAGCAAAGATTGTGCCACCGCGCTCTGGCCTGGGTGACAGAGTAAGACTCCATCTCAAAAAAAAAAAAAATTTTTTTCTCACAAACACAATTTAGTATTTTGAAGGATACCTTGGTGTGTTAATCATGATTCTAAATGCACATTCTGTTTGTTACGGCTACTCTACTTTTACGACTACTGTTCAAAGAGATAGGCACACAGGTGCACAATGATAGGTTTATAGCATGGGTATTGTAGCATTATCGCTGCCAAAAGTTGGAAACACCTTAAAATTAGGTAACACTGTACAGTGGAAAGTAGTGATTATGAGAACAAGAGTGGCTTTGTATGTACTAATAGGTGAACATGGCTGTGCTTTACTGTTAAGTGAGAAGAGCACATTAACTTACTTAAATATGTGGCATGGTCCCGCTTTTTTCAAAACCAGTGTTTGTATCTGTATGTATGCTTTCTCTTCTAATTCATTCTGTATAGGTTGGACAAAATGTTTGGAAAAGGAAAAATGCATGTAAGTGATACAAAAGTGAGAGACAAAAGAGTGCCTCTTGAAAAATTAGACACTTTAGTGGGGGTGGAGCTAATTTTTTATTGTTTAATAATGTATCAATATAGAAATAGTCTTTGATACATAGTGAAATACACAACTTATACTTGGAAATTTAGGGTATTTCTCTACCACCACCACAAAAAGTCAACCTACTAGTAGCTGTTCTTTAGTAAAATGACAAAGTGCTATATTAGAAAAATCAGAAAGATCTACTAAACAAAAATCCAGGGGACTTGGATTCTGTTTTTAATAGTATCATGAACAAACTACTGAACTAGCTAACCTCTGATACGTCATGTAGCAGTATTGCCAATTAGTGATAATAGGACATGAAGAAGAAGTCAGTGGCATTGGTGGTGTGAGAAAGGGCCATGTCCTCAATCTACCCAGGTTAGGTACATGTCATTCTTGTGCCCATGTTGCAGTGGTTGAATATATCAAATCCAAAAAGCTATTTGCTTATTTCTTTAACCTAAAGCTTGGTTTTTCAAGTTCTACATGGAACTTGAGTAGTAAACAAGGGAGTAAACAGTTTTCTGGTTTTTCTTTTTGATTCCAATCATTGTTTCTTCTTTCTTTCATGCTTTGTAGAATGGGGAGTGCACTCCTATCCAGATTTGATTTGGTCTTTATCCTGTTAGATACTCCAAATGAGCATCATGATCACTTACTCTCTGAACATGTGATTGCAATAAGAGCTGGAAAGCAGAGAACCGTTAGCAGTGCCACAGTAGCTCGTATGAGTAGTCAAGATTCAAATACTTCTGTACTTGAAGTAGTTTCTGAGAAACCACTATCAGAAAGACTAAAGGTATAAATGTTTCTTCTCCTTAATCATTCAGTTTGGTTCTGTTTGAATGTCAAAGTTCAGTGTATAGAGTACTTATTGTAGAGCCATAGGATATAAACTTTTTTACCAGAACTTTTTAACGTTTCAGTACTAGAGTTTCAAACTTCATTTAAAATAATCTAAGTCGACCGGGCGCGGTGGCTCACGCCTGTAATCCCAGCACTTTGGGAGGCCATGGCAGGAGGATCACGAGGTCAGAAAATCCAGACCATCCTGGCCAACATGGTGAAACCCCGTCTCTACTAAAAATACAAAAATTAGCTGGGTGTGATGGGGCACACCTGTAGTCCTAGCTACTTGGGAGGCTAAGGCAGGAGAATTGCTTGAACCTGGGAGGCAGAGGCTGCAGTGAGCAGAGGTCATGCCACTGTACTCCAGCCTGGCAACAGAGCGAGACTCCTTCTCAAAAAAAAAAAAAAAAAAAAATCTAAGTCAGCTAGGAAGAGAGCTACAGATATAGTGTTTGGTTGATTTGGAGATTCTTTTAGAATTATATATTTATCTCAAGTTATTTTATTTTATTTTTGAGACAGAGTCTCCCTTTGTCACCCAGGCTGGAGTGCAGTGGCACAATCTTGGCTCACTGCAACCTCCATCTCCCAGGTTCAGGCGATTCTCCTGCCTCAGTCTCCCAAGTAGCTGGGACTATAGGCACATGCCACCATGCCTTGCTAATTTTTGTATTTTTAATAGAGAACGGGGTTTTGCTGTGTTGGCCAGGCTGGTCTCGAACTCCTGACCTCAGATGATGTGTCCCTTGGCCTCCCAAAGTGATGGGATTATAGGTGTGAGCCACTGTACCTGGCCTAAACAAGTTATTATAGCAGACAGATTTTATTTGCTACTTGTCTGTGTTATCTTGGTCCTTTTAATCATGCTTCAGGTGGTTCCTGGAGAAATAATAGATCCCATTCCCCACCAGCTGTTGAGAAAGTACATTGGCTATGCTCGACAGTATGTCTACACCAGGCTATCCACAGAAGCTGCTCAAGTCCTTCAAGATTTTTACCTTGAGCTCCGGAAACAGAGCCAGCGGTTAAATAGCTCACCAATCACTACCAGGCAGCTGGAATCTTTGATTCGTCTAACAGAGGTTTGTTTCTTTTTATGGTCATGCTTTTTTGACTTATAGGGGAATGGTACACCATGACTTCTCTTTTGAACTATCGTCTGCATAACTGATTCAGTTTTTCTTTCTATTGAGAGACGTTAGAAATGGATGGATAAAAGTTTTTTAAAAGATTTTTGTCATGTCCGTAACCTATCAGTGTATAACTACTTCTAGTCACAGAATCACTTACTTAGCATGCAACTTTTCTTTTTCTTCGAATGACACTTAGGAGCTCCTGGAATGTCTGAAAAGTGGTTAGGCTAACTAGGATTCTGAGATCCCTAGTTGAATATATGGGAACATGGAATCTGTCGGGTATCTTGAGTATTTTATTTAATTACATGACAGGTCCACAAGGATAGTGCCTGTGTTTTTAACAGCCATAATATCTGCTTACAGCTGTGGAATACTAAGAGAACTCTGGCAGTTAAGATTAACTAGCTCAGAGTTTGGGCTTTCTGCTCCTAAATTCTGATTAGCTCCTCTTTGTTGTTTTACCATATTGGTTAGGCATGATTCCCTGAAAGTAAAAGGCAAGGGAAAACCAAGTATATTTCATCATTAAGTCTCCTGAAATGAACACTCAGATATGTTAATAAGTAAAAATGAGTTTTATCCTATTTTAAGTGAGTTGCAATTTTCATATTCAAGATTTTAGAGGCTTTTTTTTTTTTTTTTTTTT
>NW_016107346.1:6813401-6824949 GCF_001604975.1 Cebus imitator | reverse complement strand
TTTTTTTTTTTTAATAGCTACAGAGTATTCTGTTGTGTAGATACATTATACGGTATATTTAATCAGTACCCTTATTACTTGACAAATGAACATTTTCCATTCTTGTGCTTTTAAATAATGCAACAATGAGTAATGTTCTACATAAGATACTTCATATGTGCGTAAGTTGCAAACCTACATGATAAATTTTCAAAAGTGGTATTTCTGGGTCCAACAGTAAATACTATAGGTTTTTGATCAATATCGCTAAATTGTATCCTTTGCATTTTACATCATTTAGTAGATAATGATTCCTAGAAGATAGAAAAGAAAAATTAATTGCAGTTCTTTCTGCTAGCCAGTGGCAATTCTTAGCAGTTTTTTGTGTAATTACATATCTGTAGATTTTTTTCCGCTTTGTAGACAAAGAGTAACTATAACATTCTGTACCTTGCTTTTTTCATTTAAAATGCATTTTTAATATGCTCTTATAGAAATTAAAATATATATCTATTAGGAATCTACTTTTCCAAGATGAAAAAACATATTAAAGATGAAATTATCTTACTTTGTTAAGTAATTTCTAATTCTTCCAAGGTAGATGGATTCTTTTTTCCTAGTAGCTGCTGATTCTGGGGCTTGCGTGGTGTCAGAACCAGGTGGTTTTGCCCAGCTAGTCCCCTTTGGCTGTGAATAAAAGTGGTGCAGCACCAGCTGGAAGAGCAAGGGCTTTGGAGTCCAACCTGGAGCTGCCATGGCAGGTTACACACTGCTTCTCAGTTTCCTCTGGCATAAAATATGCCACGAAGGAGTGTGCTCTGAGGTGTCATGTAGTGATCTCTATAAAGTGACAGATAGGGTTCTGATACATTAGAAGACACTCAATAAACACTATTTACTATCAAGTCTTTTTTTTGTTGTTTGTTTTTTTGAGACAGAGTCAGGCTCTGTCACCCAGGCTGGAATGCCATGGTACTATCTTGGCTCACTGCAACCTCTGCCTCCTGGGTTCAAGTGATTCTCCTGCCTCAGCCTCCCAAGTAGCTGAGACCACAGGTGTGTGCCACCATACCTGGCTAATTTTTGTATTTTTAGTAGAGATGGGGTTTCACCATGTTGGCCAGGCTGATCTCAAACTCCTGGCCTTAAGTCATCTTCCTGCCTTGGCCTCCCAAAGTGCTGGGATTACAGGCTTGAGCGACCACGCTTGGTCCAATAGTGCAAGTTTTGTTGATAATATTCAGATGAGGCTGAGCAGATCCCCTTTTCTCTGAGTCATAAATCGAAGGCCTCAAAAACTGGCAGAACTCACCCTAGATAGGAAGTTTCCAAAATTACCATTTTCAAAGAATTTTTATGGTCTAGTCCTCAATGCTGTCCATCTAAATTGTCAGCTATGTCTTAGCTGCAGATCCTTTTTTCCTTGTCTTTTCTTAATAAGCAGAGACTTTACCTAGTTGTCTCTTTGTCCCCAGGCTAGTACTGGCCCATCCTGGAGGCTGCTTTCTTCTCTCTGCTGCCTCTAGAAGTATGCATATGGGTAGAAGGGCACCCATGCCACCTCCTGAAGGTGCAATAATCTGTAGCTTGTTTCCTGCCCTTATAGGGAGTCCATGGAAGAAGAGGAACCTTTCTCCTTAATTCAGTCTCAGAATTTGTAAGCAACAGAGAGGTTCTACTGGCTGTCTTTGAAAGCTTTAAAGATTCTATAATTGACAGCTCTTAATTTTTTGTTGCTGGCACCAGACTGCACGATACCTCAGCGCACATTCCTTTGTGGCATATTTTACACCAGAGGAAGCTGAGAAGCAGTGTGTAACTTGCCATGGCAGCTCCAGGTTGGGCTCCAAAGCCCTTGCTCTTCCAGCTGTGCTGCACCACATTTATTCACAGCCAAAGGGGACTAGCTGGGCAAACCACCTGGTTCTGACACCACGCAAACCCCAGAATCAGCAGCTACTAGGAAAAAAGAATCCATCTACCTTGGAAGAATTAGAAATTACTTAACAAAGTAAGAAAAATTAATAACAATGACACCCAACCCTTTCAGCTAATTCCTAACAACTTACCTTCTGTGTCTAAATATCCTATTGGTATGACATGACACAGTGCTTTTTTTTTTGGAGGCAGAATCTCGCTCTGTCTTCCAGGCTAGAGAGTACGGTGGTGCTATCTCTGCTCACCACAACCTCCACCTCCTGGGTTCAAGCGATTCTCCCACCTTGGCCTTCCGAGTAGCTGGGATTACAGGCGTGAGCCACCGTGCCTGGCATCACGCAGTGCTTGACGCATCAGTTTTCTGTCTTTATGTGATTCAGTACTAGGGTTTGAGTGATCTTGTAGCTGAAAATTTTACCAACCTGGCTTTGGTCTGTCTCTAGTTGATCTCTTTATGTTAGAGACCCTCCAGTTGCCATTTATAAGCAACCAGATAGTCTAGGAATTTACTAGACTGTCTCATACAATGTGCTGCCATGGGCTTGGTGTGCTAGCATATGAAGTAAAAGAATGGCCACAAAATCTTGTTGTCCACCTGACTTCTTGTGGGTGTGGCTTTCTGAGAGACCAGACTAGAGACTGACCAGCAGAGAGATTTTTTCCAATTAGGAAAGTAAGTCACAACCCCACCAAAATTTCAGAATTTTTTGTTTGTTTGTTTTAGCTTTTTTTCTATAACAAAAACAAGGACCAAAAATAGGCAGTTCTTATTTAATGATGATAAGTTGTCTGTTGACTTACAACATAGAATGTGTGCATCTTTCTTTCTCTGCATCCTGCACTTGAACTCTCCACCTTTGGGAGTGTGGCTAAGACTCCCACTCCTGGCTTCCTTTTCCTTTTAATGACCTCTGGCCCTCTGGGTCTTCTGGTGGCTGGCTCTCCTGAATGTCACATTTCTACTTTGTAGACTGTTCATCTGTCAAGCAAATCAAGGGGTACACTACCTTGCTCCTTTTCTCTCTTAACCTGTAGCATTCTTTTGAGGCTTTACCATTGCTCAGTTTCTACAGGCCTAGACCTCAGGCGTTACCTCAACTGTCTAGTGTTTCTCCACAATAAATTCACTGGTCCGTGGACACAGTAGCTTAGTTCTTCTATTTGAGCATCATGCTTAAGCAAAGTAAATTAGGCTATAATTACCTTTTCAATAAAAATGCTATATTGCCAATTTATGGTTGGCTTATACTTGGTATAAGATTTTTCTGCATGGCTGAATACTCATGTTGGATAGTGTTCGCATATGCTTTCCTGTCCAGGAGGAGTGCTTAGGTCTTGTCTCATGGAACTCTGTACTGCCAGTTCTCAGAGTTGCTTTGCTGGTAAATTTGAGCAAGTTTTAGATCAGTTTACATTTGGGCCCCTGAAAAAAAAGAGGTCTTATTAAGTGAAACAGCACCCATATGAGATTACCAGATTGTTTCCCTGAATTGTCTCAGTATGTTTACTGGTGTTCATAAAAATTTTCAGGAAAAAGAAAATAGTTTGATTGGAATTACCTGACACTATATCCATGGTAGAGATCAGGATCCAGTGAAACACACTGAAATTAGATTATGAATTATCTGTTTGTTATGTTTAACATGCATTCTGTCCTTAGTGTATGAGAGCAGGGACCTTATCTGACTCCTTTACCAGTATATTCCCAGGGCCCAGAATCATGCCTGCCATAAAGTAGGCCTTTGGTAAATGTCCTGCATTGATGGTAAAGTTGACCTTAGTAATCATTATCCATTCATTCATTAAATCTTCCATTTCAGAGTCTTCATTTCTTCGCCTTCATTGAATCTTTGCCCTTAATGTGGTTTTAAACCTTTAAGATTACATTTTAACTGGGAAGCCGACACCTGAATAAGAAAGTTCTTAAACCATGACATAGCTTGTCTGAGTCTAAGCAAAGCACTTAGCTATATTTTAAAAACTAAATGTTTATATTTAGTAAACAGTTCACATAGGCTTTCTCCTAAAATTGAAAATATACGAGGTAGCAGAATAGAACAGAGCCACCTTCAAAGGTGAAAGATCATTGTGAGTTTTTTTTCTATTTCAGGAAACTAGCTCAAATATTTTACATAGCATTTTAAAATCTGAAGCAGTGTAGCACAGATTCAAATCTGAGATATGCCACTTACTAGTTGCATAACTTCTGGCAAGTCACTTTAATGTTAGCCTTGTTTGGTGCAAAAGCAACTGGGTTTTTGCCATAAGAAAAAAATTTAAAAATCACTATTACTTTTGCACCAACCTAATAAGAATGTTTTTTCATTTGTAAAATGGGAATAAGAATAGTTCCTAAATCACAGGATTGCTCGGAGAACTAAGTGGAATAGCATATGGTAAATATAATTAAGATAAATGTTACCCATTATTATTAACCTGAAGCTTTTTAAAATTTGAGATGGAATTTTGCTCTTGTTGCCCAGGCTGGAATGCAATGGAACGATTTTGGCTCACCACAACCTCTGTCTCCCAGGTTCAAGCTGTTCTCCGTAGCTGGGATTACAGGCATGTGCCAACATGCCCGGCTAATTTTTTTGTATTTTTAGTAGAGAGGGGGTTTCTCCATGTTGGTCAGGCTTGTCTCTAACTCCCAAACTCAGGTGATCCGCCCACCTCTGCCTCCCAAAGTGCTGGGATTACAGGCGTGAGCTACCTCACCTGGCCTACCTAAAGTATTTTTAACAACTTTCTCATGAGAAGCAAGCATATGGGACATATGAGTTCATCATAAAAGAGATTATGCTGTATTTCAGAGGAAAACACTTATCCATCTTATTTTATCATTTTTAATAGTCTTATTTGAATGACTCATTCTTATTGTATAATGTAGGCTCTTAACTATTCAAGGAATAAAAGGAAGGTTTATTGTTTATAACCCATTAAAATCATTCCTGCATGCTTCTTAAGGGGAGGAATTATACCTGTTTTGTTCACCACTATAAGCCTATTGCTCAGCAGGTGACCAATATGTATTTATTAATTCCTGATTAATTAACAGTTTTGCCAGTTATCCTGGCTGTGAAATACAGCTGCCCCATTGTTCAAGCAGGGAATCAGCAATAGGGTTGGATTAAACAGGTTGGTTAATTGTGTTTCTAACTGGTGTTTCCAGACTTCTAGCTAAAATTCACTATCAAGTACTTATTTCTTTCCTTGGTGATACTATGAAAATAAGAGAAAACAGAAGAAATCTGGCAGTAATAGGTATATCCTTTAATATCTAACCATTATTACTGCAACTCAGCATAACCTTTCTAGTTCATCCCTAGGATATTTTAAATACCTTTTATTTGCCAGATGCTGCACCAGGAGATTGGATACATTTTTATTCAGTAAAGTCTAAATTTATTATATTTAGAATTTATTTTCTTCATGAATCAAAAAGAATGTCCCAGGTATTTATATTGTAGTTTATCAATTTTGTGTTTTTATGCATTTCTCTCTTGAAATTTAGAAGTTTCTTAATGTCCAAAATATTTTTATCCCCTATCAATCCATATCATAGTGAATTTCAAAGTGACCACTCAATAAACACAGGTTGAAATGTTTGCTAAGTGAGCCTTGTAGCTACTTCCACATTTTTCTTCTATAACTTGAAAGCCCAGAACAGTAGTTTCTATGGCAGTGCCACGTTGGGTAATTTTTGTTTCCTTTCCTTTTAAGCATGCTAGGAACTTACTCTGATGAATTTGGGAACCTAGATTTTGAGCGATCCCAGCATGGTTCTGGAATGAGCAACAGATCAAGAGCAAAAAGATTTATTTCTGCTCTCAATAACATTGCTGAAAGAACTTATAATAATATATTTCAATTTCATCAACTTCGGCAGATTGCCAAAGAGCTAAACATTCAGGTGTGTTAAACTAGTTAATCTCTTTTGTAACAATTTCAGGAGGTCCTTATTAATATATACTAGAACAGAAACAGTTTTTACTTATTTAAAATTCAAACCTGCTTCTTCTCAGTCTTTTCAGCATCTTGATGGTCAGACGGGACATTGTAGTAAGACACAGTCTCTGTGTTTTTCTGACAGTCTCTTGTGGATAAGTCATTTTAACATCTTTTAACATCAGTTCCCTCATCTGTTAAATGGATGTAATTATACCTGCTCTTCCTATTTCAAAGTTCTCATGAAAATCAATGTTATAGCACTTCAAACATGTGCTATTACACATTATGGAAAATTGCCTGCTTAATTTCAAAAGTCTGATATTTGTTTTTCAGCTAATCTAAAATGTAAAATATTCTCTGTGTAATGGAATTTTTATTTTTTATTTAGGCATTGTAGAATCCACAGCTCAAATGTAGGCAGTTTGCTCTGTAAGAAGTAAAAATATTGCCCAAGAAACTTTACAGTTATATATTATTGTTTGAGAGATTTATTTTAAAAGTAGTATTTTGACATGTTACTTAATGAGATAAACCTTTTGATGTTTTCTTCCAGGTTGCTGATTTTGAAAATTTTATTGGATCACTAAATGACCAGGGTTACCTCTTGAAAAAAGGCCCAAAAGTTTACCAGCTTCAAACTATGTAAAAGGACTTCACCAAGTTAGGGCCTCCTGTGTTTATTAGCAGATTAAAGTCATCTCAATGAAGATATATGCCTGTGCACACACGCGTGCACACACACACACACACACACACACACACTCTCAAATACTGTTCTCTGAAAAATGATATCCCAAAAGTATTATAATAGGAAAAAAAGCATTAAATATAGTAAACTAATTTAGGAAGTAGTAAAATCTCCAGATGCAGTAGCTCACACTGTAATCACAGTGACTCAGGAGGCTGAGGCAAGAGGATTGCTTGAGGCCAGGGTTCGAGACCAACCTTGGGCAACATAGCAAGACCCTATTTCCTTAAAAAAAAAAAAAAAATAAAAAAAAAAAAAAAAAAAAAAAAATTAAACTTAGCTGGCTGTGGTGGCACATGCCTGTAGTCTCAGCTGCTTGTGAGGCTGAGACAGGAGGATTATTTGAGTCTAGGAGTTTGAGGTTACAGTGAGTCATGATCACACCACTGCACTCCAGCCTGGGCAATAGAGTAACTCTTGACTCAAACAAATAAAAAAAATTGCAATGATAGTCATGTGTTAATTGTTAAATAAATTCTCCAAAAGGCTAAATTACTTATAAATTATTTATAGTTGTATTTTTGACCTGCTTTTTTATATGTATGAATATTTCATAGTTTTGCATATCAAATGTACGCATTCAGACAAATACATAAACCAGTGAACATATTACATATTCTGTGTTCCAATAAAACTTTATAAAGGACACTAAAATTTGAATTTTGTAAAATTTTCCCATGTCAAGAATACAAAATACTTTATTTTTGGTTTTAGTCATTTAATAATGGGCCTCATTTAGTCCACAGACTGGTTTGTAGTGTCTTGGTTGCAAACAATAGAAACTGACTGATTAAGCAGAAGTTTTTTGAAAGAATTTTGCTTAGCTTATGGAATTATTAGAAGGCAGGTAAACCAGAAGGGTAAGCTTCCAGCAACAATTTGTAAAACCATGCCTTAGAACTGTACTAAAGAAGCGGCTGACACTCTGCTGCCACACAGGGCAGTAGAAGAAAGTGATACTGCCTCCATGCCTACCTTTGCCACTTCTGCAGCAGGAATAGGTAGAGGAATGCCCCCACCCACACTGGAACAGCAACAAAAAGATTCTCTGTGAGGCTTCCCTAAATTGCTGAGTTCAAAAAGGAAGTCTCATCCAAAGACATCTGATTGAAAAAGGCTATGTTATATACCCTTTTCATAGGGAGTTTTCCTCGTTCTACCTTTGGGTGGTGGGATCAATAAAAGCAGAATTTCTCACATGTTGTGGGAGGATTCAAATGTTACAGGGTTGCCAGCCAAACTATCAATCATGTATAAATCTAACAGTTTGTAACATACAAGAACTCAGGAAATGTGAACCATTGCTGGAGAATCTACTAAAAATTCAACTTCTAGCAAACTGGAAGATGAATGGAAAATGTAAATAAAAAGAACTAGCAGTGTATATCAGATGTTTAACTGTAGGACCAAAACTAAAATGTGGAGACAGTTGCCATAGACCACAAAATAAACTTTTTTTTTAAGGAAGGAAGGAAAAATCAGGAATCAAAAGAGAGGCCAGGTGCAGTGGCTTACATCTACAATCTCAGAGCTTTGGGATGTTGAGGCTGGAGGATTACTTGAAGCCAGGAGTTTGAGGCCAGCCTGTGCAACACATTGAGACCCTACCTCTACAAAAAATAGACGACTGGGCATGGTGGTGCATGCCTATTGTCCTAGCTACTGTGGAGGCTGAAGTAGCAGGATCACTTGAGCCCAGGAGTTTGAGGTTACAGTGAGCTATAATTATACCACTGCACTCCATCCTGGGCAGGAGCAAGACTTGTGTCTTTTAGAGAAATAAAAGGAGAAAGTAGATAGTAGTATAAATAATAGCGAGGTCTTTAAAGGCTATTGGTTAAAAGATCTATAAAGCAAATTAGCCAGGGATGGTGGCACATGCCTGTAATCCCAACCACTAGGAAGGCTGAGGCAGGAGAATCACTTGAACGTGGGAGGCGGAGGTTGCAGTGAGCCAAGATCACACCACTGCACTCCAGCCTGGGCCATAGAGTGAGACTGTCTCCAAACTAAATATATTTAAAGCTAAAAAAATTATTAATAGAATTTAAAACATTTCACAAAAGTCAACACATAATATCAACCATGATAAAGTGGTAGACAAGAGGAAATATACTTACTGTTCAAAGAGGAAAATAAGTCTCAAAGGTTAGGGTTATTATGTAAATTTATTTTAAAAAGACATAAACTTACATTTTCAGAGGAAATTGTTCCATGTTTCCTTAGATTCTGTCTTTATCCATTAATCACAGGGCCAGACTAACAAAAGTTGTTTAGCTTTCCCTTACAATCCAGCTTTTGTGGGTACGCAAACATCACATTACAGTCCCTCCAACCACAAACCTCGACATCTAGTATTTCACTTCCTGCCCAGTAGGGGTGTCCCCACACCTTTCAACCACTATTGCAATAAAGCTCTCGCCTAGGTTTTTCACTTGCATCTTTACCTCCTGACTGACTTTCCTCATGTGGCCTGGTGTGGCATGGCATGCCCTCTTCAGAGATGAAAGTCATCTTTCATAGGCAATTGTTTCTGTGTCACCATTGCTGATTAAAACAATTCCTAAGTACAAATAGAACAGAAACATGCAAAGCAAGAAAATATTACATCATGAAAGTTTTTTTTTAAGAGATGGTGGTCTTGCTGTGTTGTCCAGGGTGGACTCGAACTCCGCAGCTCGAGCAGTCCTCCCACTGCAGCCTCCTGAATAGCCTAGACTATAGGCATGCACCACTATGCCTGGCTGCAAAAATATTTTATTAAGAGATGGTCTTGTTCTGTTGCCCAGGCTGGAGTGCAGTGACATGATCAAGCCTTGATGTCCTCTCAAGCAGTCCTCCTACCTTCGCCTCCTGAGTAGCTGGAACCACAGGAATATGACACCATGCCCGGCTAGTTTTGATTTTAGTAGAGATGAGGGCTTGCTTTGTTGCCGAGGCTGGTCCCAAACTCCAGGACTTCTTGAGTAGCTGGGACTACAGGTGTGAGCCACCATGCCCAGCCTCCTCTTTCTACCAATATTGTGCTAAGTAAATTGTTTGGTGGTAATCAACTTGATCATTTCATCCTTAGGATAGAGGATATCAAAGTGAAAGTATAACTGAACCAGAAGAGGAATAAACACCATACTGTGTTGATGGATCTTTATAGCTCCCCTTTGATAAAGAAGGGAAATGCTGTACTTACATTAACATGTTATAGTTGCTGTTGCTATACAGAAGAATATTAAACTATTCGTATATTTATGAATGCATTTAATTCATAAACAATTATATGGATATGGACTAGCCAAAGGGGTGGATAATAGGAGATACAGTGATATGGTGATTTGGTATTCAGTATCCATTCTATCCTCCTACTGTGCCTTCCTACAATGCAGAGGCTGGAAGGTGAGAAAATAACCACATTTCCCAGACTCCCTTTGCAGGTAGATTTCTAAATGTGAATTGGCTTCCACTGATCAGATACTCATGTGAGATTTGGAAGGCAGACTTGAAGATAGAGCCATCTTCCTCTTGCTTGTGTTCTGGTGGCATGTGTGGTTGAGGAGACAATTTCCCTGTAGCAGAATTCTTGCTCCATGTTCAAAAACAAAATGCTTCATGTGGCCGAGCGAAGAAAAAAGTGGTATGTTTGCATTCCATTTGCAGGTATCACATAACCCCATTTTAAATTAAATGCCTAGCTTTTGGTGGGGAAAAAAATTGTCTCATGCTCACATTTGAAGATTCCTCTCAGAAATAAGCCATTTAAAGAGACCCCAGTACTGGTTTAATTTTTTCCGGTTGGGGCAGAGGGAAACAAGTGGTTTACCATCTTTTGAAATTCAGTCACATGTTCTGAATAGGAAGACAGTTAGATATAACATTAAAACAAGGCTTTCTGAACCAGCAATCCCCAACCTTTTGCCACCAGGGACTAGTTTCGGGGAAGACAATTTTCCACAGACTTGGGTAGGGGGATGGTTTTGGGATGAAACTTCCACCTCAAGTCATCAGGCATTAGATTCTCTTAAGGAACACACAACCTAAATCTCTCGAATGTGCATAGGGTTCATACTTCTATGAGAATCTAATGTGCTGTTGATCTGGCAGGAAGCAGAGCTCAGGTGGTGATGCTTGCCTGCAGCTCACCTCTTGCTGTGTGGCCTGGTTCCTAAGAGGCCATGGATTAGTACTGGTCCACAGCTCAGGAGTTGTGGACCCGTGTAACAAAAGGAAAGCTTTACAGGATGGAGGAAATAAATGGAAAATAAAGCAGGATGTACACTAAATGATGCTAAAAATCGCTTTATCACCTTTAAAATATTACACGCAGAGGGGAAATATATTAAAACCAGCCCTTTTACTTTCTTATTTGTAGATAATGCCTGCCTGTGAGAATGTTATTTCTTTTAAAGGTTCCGAAAGTACCATATAAAAACTTAGTAATGATTTAATTGTTCACATATTCTAGTGACATCAATACTTTTTCAGGAAGAAATATGGAAAGGCTGACATCAGAAGTTGACATAAGAATTAGTTTAGCCAGATGCAGTGGCACATGCCTGAAGTCCCAGATACACAGGAGGCTGAGGCAGAAGGATTGCTTGAAGCCAGGAATTCTGGGCTATTACCCTGCGCTATGTTGATTGGGTGTCCACATTAACATAGTGACCTGGGAGTGGTGAACCTGCCCAGGTCAGAAATGGAGCAGGTCAGTAGTGGGATCGCACCTGTGAAGAGCCACAGCACTCCAGCCTGGGCTATATATGGTTAGACCTTTTCTCTTACCTAAAAAATAATAAAAATTTAAAAGAATTAGTTTAGATCTCTTGATAATTTAAACAGTAAATTATAGAGTATAGGTGGAGTTAATCTCTGGAATTCCTGAGGAGCTATGCCAAAGTGCGCCACTGTACTCCAGCCTGGGCAACAGAGAGAGACTGTCTT
>NW_016107346.1:6806670-6812846 GCF_001604975.1 Cebus imitator | reverse complement strand
TTTTTTCTTTAAAGAGACAAGGTCTTAAGCTCTGTCACCCAGGCTGGAGTACAGTGGTGTGATCATAGCTCACTGCAGCCTTGAACTCCTGAGCTCAAGAAATCCTCTCTTAGCCTCCTGAGGAGCTAGGACTACAGGCACATGCCACCACACCCAGCTAATTTTTAAATTTTTTGTAGAGAGGGGGTCTTGCTATGTTGTGCTTGTTGGTCTCAAACTCCTGGCCTCTCAAAGCACTGGAATTACAGGTGTAAGCCCCTGTGTCCAGCCAGTTGTATAAGGCATTTCAAAACTTTTATGAAATAAAGTTGCTGATAAATACAAGTAATGTCATACATGATGATGGCTAGCCAGTCCACAAAAGCCCTTCTTTTATAAAATTATTTTCCAGTTCTAATCTGAGATCATCCGAATAAATCCTCCCCTCTACCAAAACTGACATTGTGGTATCAAGGAGCGCTCCTCTTTGTTCACCTGCTGAGGGAGTAGAAGAGGAAGGATGTTCAAGCAGCCCAGGGCAGAGTATTCTGCAGGGCCATCAGAGAGGTGTAGAGCAGAGACAGAAAATAAATCTGTGGGGTACCTGCAGCTTCCTGCTAGCATGAAACCTCAGCAAAGCTATGACTTCTACATGCTCCCTGGTCACATCCCAGTTCCCTGGGTCCTAACAACTGGCCACTGTTGCGCTCTCTACTGGGAAAACCAACTCTTTTAGCAGATTAGAGTATTTCTCTCTATCACAATACAAAGAAAAGTCATCTCAGAACTCCTCTCCTTGATTTCTACCCCTAAAGCAAGCACTCAGCTCTTTGGGAATGTCTAAGGGTGTTTCTCCATCTCCAAAAACAAACAAAAAAAAACTTTAAACTCAACCTTAAGATGGGTCAACCATCATAAATGGAGATGGTGAAGGGATAGAGAGGCGGCAAGAACCATTCAAATTCAGTTCATCATTGAACTCAACAAGAAAATATTCTGTAACATTGCAAAATAATATTGATATATCAATAATGTTTAATATACGAATCTGAATATATTAATTAATGAACTGATTCATAACTATCTCGGATATTATATAATAAGAAAGTTTCTTAACCTCTCTACACCTAAGCTTCCTCATCTGTGAAAATAAAGGTAATAATAGAACCCTTATCTTGCAGTTGTTGGGATGATGCACTATAGCCTGGCTATAAAGTAAGCACTGTTTTCAGCAACAATTAGCCATTATTAACATTTTCTAACGCTTATATTTTTGGCATATGCATCTTCATTCAATGCTCAAAAAGGAGAGGATTAGAGGGCCAATATTTATTAGTCATTTCTTCCGTACCAGATGCTGTATACCACCCACAAGAACCCTAGGGCTCCACATATACCTTGGAGGGGGCCCTTTCGCCGGCCACCTGCCTCGGAGGGTTTCAGGCCAGGGCCTGGGGTGGCTCCTGTCCCTTCGGGGCTACGTCGGCAGCGCGGTCATATCACCTCGTTCGTTTCTCTCCTTCCCTCCCCACCGGCCTTGGCTCCCGGCTATGGACCAAGGAAGGAGGGCGCCGCGAACCGACTACTTCCTAAAACCCATGAGGCCCGACGCGCGCCTCAGCTGCGCCGGGAGCGCCGGGCAGCCCGACGGCGACGGTGTCGTAAAAGCGTCGCAAAGGCTTCCGCCCTTGGCGGCTCCCTGCCACCTGTATAAATGGAGCCTGTTGAGGGTGTAAAAAGTAGTATAGAGGCAGAGGTAGCGCGGATAGTGTGTGGGTCTCCGTGTTGAAGCAGCTCTCCAGTGTCCCAGGCTGCTGAGATCTCACCGGCCGAGTCCCCGCGGCGCGGCCGCAGTGCCATGCTAGCTTCGCGCGTGGCGCGCGGTTCGTGGGGGGCCCTGTGCAGCGCCGCTTGGGCTAAGGGGACGCGGCCAGGCAAGGGGCGCGCCTGCGGGGCCCTGCTGCCACCCGTGCCCTGCTGCTTGGGCTGCCTGGCCGAACGCTGGTGGCTGCGTCCGGCCGCGCTTGGCTTGCGGCTGCCCGGGGTCGGCCAGCGGAATCACTGCTCGGGCGCGGGGAAGGCGACCCCCAGGCCAGCGGTCGGAGCGGGCGCCGCCGCCGAAGCCCCGGGCTGCCAGTGGGGCCCGGCGAGCGCCCCTAGCCTGGTACGTACCGACGAGGCGGCGGCGGGCCGGCCCTGGGCTGGGGTCGCCGGCCCTGGACTAGAATAACGTGCTCTGGGTGGTGCAGCTCGAATGCTTCCGTTGCCTAACTTTCAGACCGTCTGCTGAAAGAAGTTACTGGCAGGTCATTCTGTCGGGATGAATTTCAGAGTCACAAGCGGGGACCACCTACGGTCTCGGTGGTCACGTTAGAAACCCTCTCTCATCCCCCTTCTATCTGCACCCGTTGGTGAAAGGGCCTCCACTACATACTGCATTGGTAAAGGCAGACCTGGCTTGTTTTACTAAAAGCTTATTTTTAATTCTTCTGAAGCGAATCCCCAGTATTTAGGTCAAGTCTTTGGGAATCTTTAGAAAGGTATACCTGCCCTTCGGTTTGCTGGTGCAAATTTCGTTCACCATCATTTGACCTTTGGTAACTTTACACATTGTAGGGTGAAAGCTAATAAATAATTTAGGTCGTAATTAAAAGATCTTTTAACTTATAGAAAAAGATTTAAACTATTCTTGAGGTGACAGAGGGAAATATTTGTCCACTTACTTGTTGATATGTTGCCCAGATAGAAGACACCCAAGCATGAGTGTGGGAGAGCTTTTGATGTCATGTTAGCAAGACTCATGCAATTATTACATCTTCAATTGTTATGTCTTCAGTGGCCCCTGTACTGCTTTCATCAGTTGTACAGCATGGGTTGAGGTGGCCAGATCCTGGCAGGGGTCTCAACTCCACTAATAGCTAAAGCATGTTGGGGTTTGAATGCTGGATACTTTGAAGTTGCCATATCCTGGCTGAGGTCCTTCCCAGAACGGCAGTAGTTGGTCGAGTATGCCACAGGTTATCTGGTTGAGTAATCTGAGATTAGCTCTCTTAATGTTAACTTTGAAACGTATTTCTGAAGCTAATTGGGTGCTCTTTTTTCTGAACTTTTGCTTTGTTACTGCTTTTTCGCAACCATGTGCAACCTTCTCTCCTCCCCACTCTTCCCTGCTTGTTGCTCTAAACTTTGATCAGTGTTTGACTTATTCTGTACTATAGTATGGTCAACAGACTTATCTTTTTTCTCTGGACTCTAAAACACTCTGATTTTTGAACTTGAATTTGGGATGTATTCCAAGAATGTTTTTATTTCATTATATAATATGGATTACTTTCAGTAAAATACCTCCTAGTAGAGGTTTGTATTGCTTCTAGTTTGTGATTGCTCTTCGGATAATTTGAAGTTTTCCTATAGCTTTCAATGACAGTATTCTGCCACTTAACCCCAGCAACAGCTATTTAATTATCCCTTCAAGCTGAGGTGCTTTCTTACTGGGTTCCTTTTATAAACACAGACATAATATCTTTAGAGAATACCTTTTTTGTTTGTTTGTTTAACATGATAGTTCTTGGAATTTTAAAAGATGTCTTTAGAAATGGACTTTGCCACCTTTTTTACAATCAAAGTTAACATTCAGGCGAGTTGGCTAGTACTGATTAAGAAAGAGGTTAAATGGGGTTCTAGTGAAGAGAAAGTCCCATGGGGTGGACTTAGCAGTCTTGACTCAGTGAAGAAAAAAAATCTATGCTTCAGGGAGGGGCATTTTGTTGGTGTTATTTCTGTACCCTGTTGTGCGGGGTGTCTTAACTCTGCTGGGCTGAGGCTTTTCAAAGTTGAAATACCCTCTCACGAGTCAGATTCTGTTTGGCAAGGAAGGGATGCCCTTCATACAGCTACCAAAGGGCTCTTTTGTTAGTGCCAACTTCAAACAGCTTGGCCCCAAATGAAGTTTCAAGGAATCGAAAAGCCCCTGTATGGGAACTGTGAAAGCCCTTGGTTTTTAGTTGAGGTTGTTTACATTTCCATGACTGTTTTGAACAAATTTACAAAATTTCTCCATCCAAATATCACAGTCCCTATTCCTATCTCCATTTGCATCCAGTAATTCCCTGACTTAATGATGAGATTATAGAATTAAATGTTTTTGTTCCCTTCATTCATACCTCCATACACTGTGTAGCATTTAGCATTCTTTAGCTATGTATAGGGGAGTGAGGGACATTCTTTGCAGTAAATATTTGAAGTTGAATGCCTGGTGTTAATAATTTGGCTTCTGTGACACTTTTACTTGTAAGTAGACACTATTTGTCCGCCTACAAGATCTTCCTGAAGTTTCACCTCTTTAAAAGCAGAGTGTTGAAAGTTCTGAGTTCTTACAATGAAATTATACGCTAAAGGCTTAGCTTATATGGCAGATATTACATGTTTTCTGTTTTCCCTCTTAAGAAAACCTATAATATATAAGATCTCTTAGTCTGTGTTTGGGTATGTGATGCATCTTCATTTTCTGTATTCTTTTTTTTTTTTTTTTTTTTGGAGTATCGTTCTTGTTGCCCAGGCTGGAGTGCAGTGGCGTGATCTCCACTCACCAACCTGCGCCTCCGGGTTCAAGCGATTTTTTTTTTTTTTCTTTTTTTAATTAAAAAAATTGAGATGGGGATCTCTCCATGTTTCCCAAGCTGGTCTCTAATTCCTGGGCTCAAAGGATCCGGCCGCTTCGGCCTCCTGAAGTGCTGGGATTATAGGCGTGAGCCACCACACCGAGCCATCTTCTGATTCTTGAAAGATTTTGGGAAGATATCTGTAAAAAGAACACAATAGATTTAAAAATTCAATTTAATGTATTAAAGTTTATGTAGCTTCTGACTCAGGCTGATGACTGATGAAGTATATTTTTCTAATGTATATAGTTATTCAAAGTATGAATTCATTGTATTTCATTTAAATTTTGCTGTCTTTGTGTTTCAGTATGAAAACCCATGGACAATCCCAAATATGTTGTCAATGACGAGAATTGGCTTGGCTCCAGTTCTGGGCTATTTGATTATTGAAGAAGATTTTAATATTGCACTAGGAGTTTTTGCTTTAGCTGGGCTAACAGATTTGGTAAGTTGTAAATGCACTGCCATTTTGCTCTCCTTCCACATTCCCAGGTCTCTACTACTAAGTGAAATAGCACATCCTTAGCCTGCTTTTCTTTGGGAGGAAATCCTCAAGATGAATTAGACATAGTACTTTGTGTGAGGACTTTGTCTTTAGCATCTGTATGGGACTCTTTTTTTTTTTTTTTTTTGCATATGATCTCAGGGAGGAAGTGAAGGTTGTGGGGAAGTATAGGAGGGGATACTTTGTATTCTTGGTTTTTAAGAGTAAAAGAAACACCCTTAGAAATTCCCAAAGAGCTGAGTGCTTGCTTTAGGGGTAGAAATCAAGGAGAGGAGTTCTGAGATGACTTTTCTTTGTATTATGATAGAGAGAAATACTCTAATCTGCTAAAAGAGTTGGTTTTCCCAGTAGAGAGGGCAACAGTGGCCAGTTGTTAGGACCCAGGGAACTGGGATGTGACCAGGGAGCATGTAGAAGTCATAGCTTTGCTGAGGTTTCATGCTAGCAGGAAGCTGCAGGTACCCCACAGATTTATTTTCTGTCTCTGCTCTACACCTCTCTGATGGCCCTGCAGAATACTCTGCCCTGGGCTGCTTGAACATCCTTCCTCTTCTACTCCCTCAGCAGGTGAACAAAGAGGAGCGCTCCTTGATACCACAATGTCAGTTTTGGTAGAGGGGAGGATTTATTCGGATGATCTCAGATTAGAACTGGAAAATAATTTTATAAAAGAAGGGCTTTTGTGGACTGGCTAGCCATCATCATGTATGACATTATTTGTATTTATCAGCAACTTTATTTCATAAAAGTTTTGAAATGCCTTATACAACTGGCTGGACACAGGGGCTTACACCTGTAATTCCAGTGCTTTGAGAGGCCAGGAGTTTGAGACCAACAAGCACAACATAGCAAGACCCCCTCTCTACAAAAAATTTAAAAATTAGCTGGGTGTGGTGGCATGTGCCTGTAGTCCTAGCTCTTCAGGAGGCTAAGAGAGGATTTCTTGAGCTCAGGAGTTCAAGGCTGCAGTGAGCTATGATCACACCACTGTACTCCAGCCTGGGTGACAGAGCTTAAGACCTTGTCTCTTT
>NW_016107346.1:6805323-6806640 GCF_001604975.1 Cebus imitator | reverse complement strand
TTGAGGGAAGGGTGGAAAAGATGGAGGAATAACTTTAAAGCAGGGCAAAGTTAGCAGGAGAAATAGATACAGTATATTCTTGTACAAGGTTGGTCTGAGATCTATATGAGCATCCGGATGGGCAGTGCTTTGGTGCCCCTTCAAACTAATTGATGTTTGAAACTTTGTTCAATATTTATTGAGTGAGAATCAAGAGAAACTAGTTTTACGTTAATAAACGTTGTATGGCGTCTTTCTTTGTAACCTCAGCTGTTCTCTTTGAGGTTCATAGAAACAAAATTCCACCTGCCTAATAGCAGTAGCATCGGTGGGCAACATAGACTTAACTGAAGATTTTGGAGAGCAGACAAAGGAGAGCATTTGCATAGTTACATGGCATTTCCAAACATGCTTCAAATATAGCCTCTCAAACTGGTTTTTACCTCTCTTTTACCAGAGTTTAGCTACTGTTAATATTTGTCACAACCTCTTCCTATTCTCACCACAATCTCTCTCCCTTTCTGTTGTCCCTGCTTTTTTGCTTTTTTTTTTTTGAGATGAATTCTCTGTCCTCCACATTAGAGTGCAGCAGTGTGATCTCGGCTCAGTGCAGGCTCAGTGCAGCCTCTGCTTGTGGGATTCCAGGAGTTCTCCTGTCCCAGCCTCCTGGGTAGCTGGGATTACAGGCATGCACCACCACACCTGACTAATTTTTGTGTTTTTAGTAGAGATGGGGTATCACCATGTTGGCTAGGCTGGTCTCAAACTCCTGACCTCAGATCATCCGCCCACCTCAGCCTCCCAAAGTACCAGGATTATAGGCGCGTGACCTGTCCCTTCTATTACAAGGCCTCCACTCACTGTTAATATGATCTCCAAGTCCGCCAAAGGCCGTTATACGATAACAACTTTTTAAAATATAACAGACAAGATCTTTTTCAGTTACTGTAGTCACTTCTGTCTGCTACTTTTTTTTTAAGCTGCCAAATGAGATTGCGGTATTCATTGAATGTGAGACAGGCCCCATTAACATTTTCCTAAATATGTAAGATGATGTTTGTGGAAACCTGAGTTAACGGGTACCACATTTCATGTTTTCCATGGAGGTTTTAGTGCCTTTAGATTGGCCACTGGGAGATGGCTGGACTCACCAGTTTAAGGCAGGGAATAATGGAGTCTGATTGGGTTGTAGGTGGAAAATGGATTATAGACAGGCAAGAGTGGAAGCAGAATAACTGGTTAAGGGGCTGACCATGATCTAGGGCAGCAGTGGTAGGAGCTTAGACTGGGGTTGGAGTTTGGAGTTGGAGAGAGGTATGTGGGTTTAAGATATATTTT
>NW_016107346.1:6798107-6805013 GCF_001604975.1 Cebus imitator | reverse complement strand
CATGCCTGTAATCCTAGCTACTGGGGAGGCTGAGGCAGGAAAATCGCTTGAACCCAGGAGGCAGAGGCTGCAGTGAACTGAGAACATACCACTGCACTCCAGCCTAGGCGACACAGGGAGACTGTTTCAAAAAACAAAACAAAACAAAAACCAGGTGCATGGAAATGACATTTTCTGTGATGGGCAACACTTGGGTAGGGCAGAGTTTAGTGGAAAATACTAAGAATTCTGTTGCCTGTCTACATAGAGGTATTGACTGGGCAGTTTAGCAGTTTAGAGTTGGAGGAAGTCATCCTTACAGAGAGAGAAATTTGGGGGCTGTCAGATATAGATAGTCAGATATGTGTAAAATCATCTGGGCTCAGCTAACAGAAATGAAGGGTTAGAGAAATGAGCAACAAGTTGAGTACTGGAGAAGAAGCCAGTCAGGAGCCCTGAAGGAATAGCTGGCAAGGAAGGAAGAAAATTAGGCAGTAAGATTTCCTGGAAAGTGGAGAAAGTGCTTCAGTTGTGTTGAGGTCAGGTAATCTAACAATGTGGAAATTATCGGTGACCTTTATGAGCCTTACCTCTGGAGGGGTGGGGACGATTGGAGTGGGTTGATTAACAGGTGTGAGATGGTAATGACATGTTGCTTTGAGGCAGTTTTGCTTTGTAGGGGAATAGAGAAATAGGATCACAGAACGGTCTTTTAAAAAGATATATACTGGAGGGGGAATTTTTTTTGAGATGAGTCTCATTGTGTTACCCAGGCTGGCCTTGAACTTTTGGCCTTAAACGATCCTCCTACCTCAGCCTTCCAAGTAGCTGGGACTATAGGTGTGCCACCGTGTCCAGTGAATTTTTGTTGTTAGTTAACTGATTAATGAAATGATCAGGTAGAGAGATTAAATTAAATGAAAAGGAGAGATTGATGGTGCAAGGGGAGATGGGGAAGAGGGAGGCAGGTCCCAGAAGGTGAGAAGGCTTGGGAACGGATCAAGGAAGGCAGAGAGAATGAATGGATGTAGTTAGGTGGGGGATTTGGTGATGGAAATATGAGGACGGGCTGACCCTTTTTCTTTTGTCTTAAGGAAAATATAAACATGGCCATGAACTAGAGGGATGGAGTTAGGTCTGAGGTGAGAGCAGAGACAGTGTGAAAGGGTAAATACAGTCAGCAGGTGTGGGATTGCTAGGCAGCGAGTGCCCATGGGATATTTGTGTTCACCAGTTTGAAGTGAGACTAGTCTTCCCATTTGTCTGTTTTCCTTAAGCACTGTTCAGCTCTTAGGTGCAGGCCCAGAGTACATGGAGAGTTGTTTTTAAGCAGGGCTGAAGGAGAGTGGAGTAAAGGGGAGTTACAGATGTTTGCAAAGGAATGACGTTGATGACCTTGGAATCTAATGTGGGTTAGAGGAATGGTGAAGACGAGAGGGGGATGATGGCAAAAAAGCGAGAGGTTAAGTTCCCTGAGATGAGAAACCGAACTAAACCTGATCTTCCAAGGTCCCAGCTCCCCAGGGTAGGTACTTTCTGTTAGTAGGCTTAAGAAGAAAATAGGTTTTTTCAATTGTGATAGTGATCGCTAGTAACTGCTTTTTTTTGAGGATTTACTAAATGCAAAGTGCTGAACAAGAATTAGTTACTATATGTGCTGAAGACAACCAACCCTTTGAGGTAGGTAATTTATCTCTGTTTTACAGATGAGGAAATTAAGGCTTAGTCAGGCCAAATAATTTGTCCAAGGTCACACAGCTGGTAAGTGGCAGAGCCAAGACTTGAACAGCTGCTGTTCTGCTACAAAGATCACATTTTTTCTTTTACTCCACAGTCCTGGACTACTGCTGTCTTCTCTGACTCATTGGTGTACTTGAGATAGGGACAACTTATTCTTTAAAATGAACCGTGGTTAATTGCATCTAAATTAATCTTTTTTCCCTTAGAAATAGTATTAGAGAACTCAAATATTTGTTTAAGCTTGAAGTTAAATGAATAAAAGCCAGGAAGGGACTTTGATAAACCAGAAAATATCTGCCTTGTTTAATGTGGATAGGCAATATTGGTTTCAGTCCATTTTGTGGCCCCAGAGATCTGTCTTTTTGTTTTGTTTTGTTTTGTTTTTGAGTTGGAGTTTTCCTCTTGTTGCCCACACTGGAGTTCATTGGTGCACTCTCGGCTCACCACAACCTCCATCCCCAGGGTTCAAGCGATTCTCCTGCATCAACCTCTTGAGTAGCTGGGATTATAGGCGCATGACACCACTCCCAGCCAATTTTATATTTTTTTTAGTAGAGACAGGGTTTCTCCATGTTGGTCAGGCTGGTCTTGATCTCCTGACCTCAGGTGATCCACATGCCTCGGCCTCCCAATGTGCTGGGATTCTAGGCATAAGCCACCACGCCCAGATGATATCTGGGTTTTTTTTTTTTTTTTTTGAGACGGAGTTTCGCTCTTGTTACCCAGGCTGGAGTGCAATGGCGCGATCTTGGCTTATCGCAACCTCCGCCTCCTGGGTTCAGGCAATTCTCCTGCCTCAGCGTCCTGAGTAGCTGGGATTACAGGCATGCGCCACCATGCCCAGCTGATTTTTTTTTGTATTTTTAGTAGAGACGGGGTTTCACCATGTTGACCACCAGGATGGTCTCGATGTCTTGACCTCGTGATCCACCCGCCTCAGCCTCCCAAAGTGCTGGGATTACAGGAGTGAGCCACCGCGCCCGGCCTATCTGGGTTTTTTATAGGAAGATTTTTGAATACTTAAATGTTGATTACTAATTACTGTTTTAAAAGCTCTGATAGATCAAACAGAACCAGCCTGCAGGCTCCATTTGGCCCACTCGCAACTCGGTACAACCTGTGCCTTAAAATATGGTTTCTTTTTAATTGTAATAAATAATATAAAAATAAGTAATTTAAATGTCAGAATTTTGACTAGACCAGGTAGACAGAATTGAGTTTTTTACTCAAATGTAGTTAATGTAGATGCAGTCAGAATATGGAATAAACAGTGATATTGAGCAAAATAAGTTGAAAAACAGAAAAATAGTAAGTTTTAACAGTTGGATTATATTATTCTAGTCCAAGCTCTGCCATTCATGCTTTCTTTGAGTTTTCTTTGGGTTCTTTACATCTCTAAACACATCACTAAATGTATCTCTAAATGTGTGTCTGGGTTCATCCCACAAAGGGGCCTTGTGAAAATCCTGAGAAATAAGTAGGCCTTGAGGGAGAAAAAGAAAAAAACACATTTATTTTAAGACCAGTTGCTAATTTAAAAGTGAAATGTATTCCAGTGAAAGAATAACAATGTTTGGGGTAAGAAATAGAAAAGATTTTGTTAACATTTTGTGAGAGTATAATTGTTATTCTGGTGTATTTTAGGCTTCAGGATATCTACTTTGTTCCTGTTATGACATTTATAAAAAAAAAAAACAAACTTCTATTTTCAGTTGGATGGATTTATTGCTCGAAACTGGGCCAGTCAAAAATCAGCTTTGGGAAGTGCACTTGATCCACTTGCTGATAAAATACTTATCAGTATCTTATATGTTAGCTTGACCTATGCAGATCTTATTCCAGGTAAGAACGCATCATGCGTACTTTTTAATAGCACAGGGAAGAATGAAATTAGTCAGCTTAGGATTTATCTTGAGCGACAAATAATTTTTGTTCCAAAAACATATTTCTCAACTTTAAACTGTTTCCCTAATTTTAAACTGTTGAACTATTTTGTTTGTCAAACTACTTGTGGATTTTAAAATTTATGTCCTTGTTTTACTAGTAAAATCAGTTACTTTCCTAGTAAGATTGCTTAAAATTAAAATTGAGCAAATATTTCACAGTGCCAATTCATATCACTCTGGAATTTTTTGGTGCAATATTATGTATTTTTAGTGCCTAGCTTTGTGAAAGCAATTTAGTTTTCCTAAGTTTATTATTACCTTTATTAATATAGTTTATTCATAATAAATGAGAACTCTGAAATCCTGAAGATGTCTATAAAATTTCACATTGTTATTTAGACCCTATTATGCAATTTTTAAATCATACATATAGTTTGTACATTATATGAATACTTTTTCTAATAAGATTTTATGATCTTTTGCTTTGTATTTTGCATGTGCTTTTCTGATTGTTCATTTTCTACTTCAGCTGTATTTCTCAATCAGTTTTTCTCCCTCAGACCAGGTTAAACTGTTTTTTCCCAAGAGCTAGGAATCATATCTGATCACGCTGGGACTTCCCTTCACTGTCAGTCTTAGAGTTTGCATTTTTGAGGCTTAGAAGAAGAAAAAACAAAAGGAAGAAAGAAAGAAACCCTATCTGAGAACAAAGAAGCTGCCAAATGGTCCCTTGGTATCATGTTATTATTGACACCTGGTAGAAAGAAATATAGTGACTTTGGGTCCAGTGTAGTCTCCTCTAACTAGAAATTATTTTTTTTTTTAGTCTTCTAAATTCTCATGCCAAATTAAAAATAAATTGGGCTAATGTTTACTTTTATGTGCTTCTTTGAAAGTTAGAATTGAGGTGTGGTATATGATTGGGGAATGGGTATGTGTTTGTGTGTGTTGTGTGTGTGTGTGTGTGTGTGTGTGTGTTGCCTCGGCTAGTTGCAAACTCCTGGGCTCAAGCGACCCTCCCACCTCGGCCTCCCAAAGTGATGGGATTACAGGCTTGAGTCACCATGCTTGGCTCTTCCCATTTTTTCAAAGTTATATTGTATTTTGATGTATTGTTTTCCAAAGGCCTTACAGAAAAAAATATATTTTTCAGACTCAGTGCAAGGTCATTTCTAAGTTGTCTGTTTTCCTTCCCATTGATTCGTCTGTCTTTGCATCAGTGCCACTCTTTTTATTGCTTTGCTAAAAGTCTTAATATCTGGTAGAGCAAGTCGTTCCACGTTGGACATTCATAGCCCTTTCCATTTGTTTCCATTTGTTACAAATTTTAGAATCAGCTTTTCCAAGAATCGGCAATTTTCCAGAGAAAAATCTGTTCAGATTTTGATTGGGATTGAAATGCATTTATGATCTGTTTGGAAGAATTTGCTTCTTTGCAATATTAAGTCTTCCAGTCTATAGACATGCTATACCTACTCTATTCAGGTCTTTTTTTAATATCTCTCAAATTTTTATAGTTCTCTAAAGAAAGATAATACGCATTTTTTGTTAGACTTATTCCTAAGTGCGTGATAGTTCTTGGTGCTTTTACAAATGGTAGCTTTTAATTTTCATTTTCTGGCCGGGCACAGTGACTTATCCCTGTAATCCCAGCACTCTGGGCGGCTGAGGCAGGCGGATCACTTGAGATCAGAAGTTCAAAAGTAACCTGGCCAACATGGTGAAACCCTGTCTACTAAAGGTACAAAAATTAGCCATATGTGGTAGCATGTGCCTGTAATCCCAGCTACTCAGGAGGCTGAGGCACAAGAGTGTCTTGAACCTGGGAGGCAGAGGTTCCAGTGAGCCTAGATTATACCACTGCACTCCAGCATGAGTGATGGAGTGAGACTCTTTCTCAAAAAAAAAGAATTTCATTTTCTAATAACACCACGTTATGAAAAAATCAGTTCTGTTTCTAATGTTGATTGTTGTGTCTAGTGAAACTTGCTAACTCGTATTCTCATAACATACATATAAATTATCCTGGATTTTTTTATATGCTCAATTCTGTCTTGGATGTAATTAATGACAGCGTATTTCTTCTTTTCCAGTCCTTATACTTTTTGTTTCTTTTACTTGTGTTACTGCAGTGGGTAGTACAGTGTTGAATAGAAGTGGTGTCAATGTCTTATTCCCAATCTCATAGAAAAGCTTTTAGCGTTTCACTGTTAAAGATGATGTTTGCTGTTAGTTTTTGTAAGTATCCTTTTTCAAGTTAAGAAGTTCACTTCTGTTGGGACTTTAAGAGTTTTTCTCACAATTGAGTACTAAATTTTTTAATGTTTTTTTGTAGAGACACAGTTTTGCTATGTTGCCCACGCTGATCTTGAACTCTTGGCCTCCCAGAGTTCTGGGATTATAGGCATAAGCCACCACCCCTGGCCTGGTTATTAAATTTTATCAAAATCCTTTTGTGTATTATTATGATCATGTAATTTTTCTCGTTAGCTGTTAATGTCTGGTAAATTACATATATTAATGTAATATTAGTTCTAATGTTAACCTGTGATTTCTGGTATAAATTCAACATTCCCGTGATATATTATAAAGAGATTGCTGGATTTGACTTGCTAATATTTTGTGGAAGATTTCACATTTTAAGTCATAAGATTGGCTTGGAATTATTTTCTCCATATATTCTTGTTGGGTTTTCATATCAAATTGATAACGAGCCTCATAAATCTTCCATTCTTGGAAGATGTTTGATTATGAACATTTCCACTTAAATGTTTAGTAGAATATTTTAAAGCCATTGAGGGCCTGGAGTTTTCTTCAGGGAAGAGTTTTAAAATAGGTAATTCATTTACTTTGTTACAGGATGATTCAGGTTTAAAGTACATCTTTTTTTTTTTAACCTTCAACCAACTCACTCTATATTACATCGTTTGACCATTTTTTAAGTTGTGATGTTTTTCTAGGAATTTGTTCATTTGATCTACATTATAAAAAATTTAGACGGCATTTATGGTATCCTCATTAACTTTATTTACTTATTTACTACTACTTGTGGAGCAGGGCTACCCCATATGCAGTGTGCCCAGAATAGCTCTCATTAACTTTTTGATGTTTGTAGAATATGTAGTAATGTCCTTCCTTTTCTCTTGGTTATTTTTTTGTTCTTTTTTTTTAAAAATCGTTTTTGCCAGAGGTTTGTCAGTTTTATGAATCTTTTCAAAGAACCAACTTTGAGTTTTGTCAGGCCTCTCTGATATGTTGTTTACTACTCATTAAATCTTGCTGTTTTATTTTTTCCTTCTTC
>NW_016107346.1:6782353-6797442 GCF_001604975.1 Cebus imitator | reverse complement strand
TGAGACGAAGTTTTGCTCTTGTTTTCCAGGCTGGAGTGTAGTGGTGCAATCTCGGCTCACTGCAACCTCCGCCTCCCAGGTTCAAGCCATTCTCCTGCCTTACCCTTCAGAGTAACTGGGACTACAGGCACGCACCACCATGCCCAGCTAATTTTTGTATTTTTAGTAGAGATGGGGTTTCTCCGTATTGGTCAGGCTGGTCTCAAACTCCTGACCTCAGGTGATCTGCCCCTGGCCTCCCAAAGTGCTGGGATTACAGGCGTTAGCCACCACCCCTCGCCTAAGTATCACTTTCATTGCATCTCCTGTGTTGTTTTCAGTGTGGCATTGTGCAGTATAGAATATTTTCCTAGTTCCATTATTATTCTTTCATTGACCTGTTAGGTTAAAAATAAATATATCTTAATTTGTTGCCAATTTGTGGGGAATTTTTTAGTTGTCTTTTTGTTATAATTTCAATCATAATAACCTTGTGTTCAGAGAACATTCTTTGTGATTTCAGCCTTTCAGCCCAGTAGAGTCAGATTTTATAAATAATCCGTGAATCCTTCAAATGAATGTATATTCTGCAGTTCTTGAGTATGATGTTCTTCATATGTCTATTAGATCAAGTTTTTAATCCTGCTATTTAAGTCTTCTGTTTCTTCTCTGTTTTTTTTTTTTTTTTTTTTTTTTTTTTTTTTTTTTTTTTTTTTTTTTTTTTTTTTTTTTTTGTTCAGCAGTTAAGAGTTTCCAACTGTGTGTCCATTTGTCTCTGTAGTTGTGGTTTTGCTTCCTATATTTTTTGTTGTTGAGCCAGAGTCTTGCTCTGTCTCCCAGGCTAGAGTGCAGTGTTGCCATCTCAGTTCACTGCAGCCTTCGCCTCCTAGGTCCAAGGAATTCTCTGCCTCAGCATCCCGAGCAACTGGGATTACAGGTACCCGCCATCACGCACAGCTAATTTTTGTATTTTTAGTAGAGACAGGGTTTCACCATCTTGGCCAGGCTGGTCTTGAACTCCTGACCTCGTGATCCACCCACCTCGGCCTCCCAAAGTGCTGGTATTACAGGCATGAGCCACTGCGCCCAGCCCTTTTTAATATTTTTTAAATTATATTTTCTTTCACTCCACTAGTTTGAAAGTTTTACACTGTTTCCATTCAGTTTTCCTCCAGTTAAAACATTTATCTTATCAAGATATGATCTTAATAATTCTGTACTCATTCTGGTCATGGAAGGCACCTTAGGTTACTTGAACTCCCAATTATTTCTCTCAGCTTAGGCTACTGTTGTCATACTTTAATTTTACATATTTCTTAAACTCACAGATATGTTTATACAATTTAAACATTTAAATTTATCTTCGTATTTACCACTTTTTGCTAGTCTGTATTATTTGATGTATTTCAGACCTCCCATCTGAGATCATTTTCCTTTTGTCTGAAGTATGTTCTTTTGGAATTCTTTTTAATGTAGGTGTACTGGTAAGTTCTTTTTTCTCTGAAAATGTTTTTATTTTGCCGTTATTCTTGAAGAATGTTTTTGTTGCCTAGAGAATTCCAGGTTGGTATTAATTTTTCTCAGCGTGTTTAAGGTATTGCTCAGTTGTCTTCTTCCCTTGTTGATAATAAAGAAATCAGCTGTTAATCCATTGCTTTTTTTTTCCAGACAGGGTCTTATTCTGTCACCCAGGCTGGGGTGCAGGAGTATGATCTCTTCTCCTTGTAGCCTCTTTCTCCTGGGCTCAAGCAATGCCCCTACCTCAGCCTCCTGAGTAGCTTGGACTATAGGGGTTTGCTACCACACCTACCTCATTTTTGTGTGTTTTTTAGAGATGCGGTTTTGCCTGTTGCCCAGGCTGGTCTTGAACTTTTGAGCTCAAGCAATCCACCCACCTTGGCCTCCCAAATTACTGGGATTACAGGCAAGAGCCACCATACCTGGCCACACTGCCTTTTTTGAAGGCAATTTTGTTTTCTTCTGGCTATTTTTTGAGATTTTCTTTGTCTTTTGTTTTTCTCAGTTTCACAATAATATTTCTTGTTGTAAGTTTGTTTTTTATTCTGCTTGGGATTTATTGGACTTTTAAATCTGTGGATTAATATCTTGAAGTCAGTGCTAGAAAATTCTCGGCCACAATCTGTTTAAATATTGTTGTGTATTCTTTCTTTTCTCTTCTTTTGGGACTACGATATACCTATGTTAGACATTGATCCTGAATCCATCACATCTCAGTGGGTTTTTTCTGTGTTAGCTCATTTTTCTTTTTGAGCTCTATTCTGGGTGTACTAATGGGTTCACTATTTTTCATTTCATTACTTCTCTGTTTAGCTGTGCCTATTTAATCTTAACTTCTCTGTATTCTTCAGCTATAGAACTTCTATTTTATTCTTTTTTGGGCTTGCTAAGTCATCTTTTATGGTTTTTAGTTCCATGCTGAAGTTTTTAATGTTGACTTTTATCTCCTTGAACATCCTAAGCTTGAACTTTTCATCAGATTCAAAAATCTCACATCTTTTGGTAGTCTCTTTCATTTGTCTATGGTTCTGTTTCTGTTGATTCTTACTCATGGTATTTTAATTCTTCATTATTTTTACTTTGAAAAATAATTTGGAGGAATATTTGATTCTTATGAACATGGTATTACTGATCAGGGGAGATTTTTTTTGTTCTAGGCACCTAGGAATGCTAACAGTCTGGCACCACATAGACAACCAGGTGATCAGACAGTCCTGGGAGTCCTAGTTTACTTTGTGCCATCTTTTCTCCCAACCTTGTGGGAATAGTTATTTAGATCTTAGCTCCAAGCTAGGAGGTAGTTTATCAGACCCCAGCCTCGAAGGCTCTGGACTTTGACTACTGTCACCCCATCAGAACTGAGCTTCATGGATTGAGTCTCTTTTTTTCTTTCAGATTTTATTTTAAAAATCTTTGTCTCTTTTTTCTTCTGAAAGATTCCCCCAACATTACCATTCACCCCTTCTGTTGACTTTTTTTTTTTTTGCTCTCATTTTGAATTTTCAAGAGCTCATGTTGTTTGTGCTCATTAAAAAAAAAAATCCTTATATCCCAGATGAATGTTATTCAGAATATCTATACATACATGTGCTTACCTCCTTTTATTACATTTCATTTTATCTCACTTTGCAAAGTTTCATTTTTTACAAATTGAAGGTTTGGCAACCCTGTGTCCACAAGTCTGTCAGCACCATTTTTCTAACATACGTGCTCATTTTGGCTCTCTGTGTCACATTTTTTTTTCCCCTGAGATAGGTTCTCACTCTGTCACCCAGGCTGGAATGCAGTGGCCTAATTATGCTTCACTGCAGCCTTAACCTCTTGGCCTTAAGGGACCCTCTTGCCTTAGCTTCTTGAGTAGCTGAGATTAACAGATGTGTACAACCACACACCCAGCTAATTTTTAAATTCGTTATAGAGATGGGGTTTCCGTATGTTACCCAAGCTGATCTCGCAACTCCTGGCCTTAAGTGATCTTCCCACTTCAGCCTTTCAAAGTGCTGGGATTACAGACGTGAACCATAGCACCTGGTCTCTGTGTCATGTTATAATAATCCTGCCAATATTCCAGACGTTGTCATTATTAAATCTGTTATAGTCATCAGTGATCTATGATGTTACTGTCTAATTGCTTTGGGATGCAATTAACCCATCAAAGTCATCCATGAGGGTTGGGATCAGTTTCTTCCAAAATCCTGTTAATCAAGAGTGAACTTAATTGATTAATGTTATATATGTTCTGACTGCTCCACCAGTCTGTGGGTCCCCTATCTCTGTCCCTCTCCTCAGGCCTCCCTATCCCCTGAGACACAATAATATTGAAATTAGACCAATTAATAACCCTACAGTGTGAAAGGAAGAAGTTACATGTCGCTCACTTTAAATCAAAAGCTAGAAATTATTAAGCTTAATGAGGAAGGAATTTCAAAAGCTGAGATAGGCTGAAAGCTAGGCCTGTTGTGCCAAATTGCTAGCCAAGTTGTGAATGCATAGGAAAAGTTCTTGAAGGAAATTAAAATTGTTACTCCAGTGAACACACAAATGTTAAGAAAGCAAAACAGCCTTATTGCTTATAGGAAGAAAGTTTGAATGGTCTGAATAGAAGATCAAGTCAGCCAAAACATGCCCTTAAGCCAAAGCATATTCTATAATAGATCAAGGCCCTAACTCTCTTCAACTCTGTGAAGGCACAGAGAAGTGAGTAAGTTGCAGAAGAAAAATTGGAAGCTAGCTAACTTGGTTTGTGCACTTAAAAAAGCCATCTCCATAACATGGAAGTGCAAGGTGAAGCAGCAAGCACTAGTGGGGAAGCTGCAGCAAGTTATCCAGAAAATCTAGCTAATGATGAGGGTGGCTACACTAAACAACAGATTTTCAATGGAGACAAAACACACTTTTATTGGAAGAAGATGCCATCTAAAGCGTACATAGCTAGGGAGAAGTCAGTGCCGGGGCTTCAGTGGACAGGCTGATTCTCTTGTTAGAGGCCAGAGAAGCTAGTGAGTTTAAGTTAAAGCCAGTGCTCATTTACCATTCTGAAAATTGTAGGGCCCTTAAGCATTATGCTAAATCTACTCTGCCTGTGCTCTAGAAATGGAATAGCAAAGCATGAATGACAGCACATCTATTTACAGCATGATTTACTGAGTATTTTAAGCCTACCATTGAGATCGGCTCAGAAAAAATTATTTCTTTAAAAATGTTACTGCTGAGCTGGGCATGGTGTGTCAAGCCTGTAATCCCAGCACTTTGGGAAGCCGAGATGGGCAGATCACCTGAGGTTGGGAGTTCGAGACCAGCCTGACCAACATGGAGAAACTGCCCTCTCCACTAAAAATACAAAATTAGCCGGGTGGGGTGGTGCATACCTGTATCCCAGCTACTCAGGAGGTTGAGGCAGGAGAATTGCTTGAACCTGGGAGGTTGTGGTGAGCCGAGATGGTGTTACTGCACTCCAGCCTGGGTCACAACAGTG
Source organism: Cebus imitator (assembly GCF_001604975.1). NCBI lineage: Eukaryota > Metazoa > Chordata > Mammalia > Primates > Cebidae > Cebus > Cebus imitator. The sequence goes on along the minus strand of NW_016107346.1, from coordinate 6,792,470 downwards.
AAACTCCGTCTCAAAATTAAAAAAAAAAAAAACTGTTACTGTTCATTGACAACAAACCTGGTCTCCTAAGAGCTCTGAGGGAGATATACAAGAAAATTAATGTTTTCATACCTACTAATGCATCCATTCTGCAGTCCTTGTTATTTTGACTTTCAAGTCTTATTATTTAAGAAATACATTCCCTAAGGCTATAGGTGCCATAGATAGTGATCCTCTGATGGATCTGGGCTAGAAAGGATTCACCATTCTAGATGCCATTAAGAATATTGGTAATTCATGGGAGAAAGTCAAAATACCGCCATTAACAGTATTTTTGGGAGAAGTTGATTCCAGCCCACATGGATGACTTAGGGGCTCAAGACCAGTGGAGGAAGTCACTGCAGAAGTGGTAAAAATACGTAGCAAGATAGCTAGAATTAGAAGTGCAGCCTGAGGATGTGAGTGAATTGCTGCAATCTCACAATACAACTACCTGAGTTGTTTCTTAAACAAAAGAGGTTTCTAGAGATGAAATATACTCCTGATGGAGATGACATGAACACCGTTGAAATGACAACACAGGATTTAAAATACTAAACAGACTTAGTGGATAAGGTAGCCACAGGGCTTGAGAGGATTGACTTCAATTTTGAAGGAATTGTAGCATGAAAGCAGCCATAGAAAAGATATAGATCAGTGATTGTGAATATATTTTGAAGGAAGTTAAATAGTATTGCATGGTACAGAGAAATCTTTTGTGAGAGGCAGTGTCAATTGATGTGGCAAACTTCATTGTTGTCTTATTCTAAGAAATTGCCACAGCCACCCCAGCCTTCAGCAACCACCCTGATCAGTCAGCAGCTATCAGCATTGAGGTAACACCCTCTACTAGCAAAAAGATTATGACTCGTTAAAGGTTCAGATGATCATCAGCATGTTTTAGCAATAGAGTATTTTTAAATTAAGGGGGGGGTGTGTGTGTGTGTGTGTGTGTGTGTGTGTGTGTATTTAGACAGTGCTATTACTGTACACAAAATAGATTACAATATAGTATGGACAGAACTTTTATATGTTCTGGGAAACTGAAAAATTTGTGTGACTCACTTTACTGCAGTATCAGCTTTTTTGCAGTGGTCTGGAACAGAGCCTTCAATGTCTCGGAGGTATACCTGTATTTATAAAAAAAAAAAAAAAAAAAAAGCCTCTGCATTGTGTCTGTTTCCTTCAGATTCTATTTTTTGTTTGTTTTGGCCTCTCTTTTATGATGGAGACTTTATTGAAATGCATGGTGATCCTTGGCTGCTAACTTATATTTGAATGAGGCATGAAAAGTTCATTGAGAGCTAACTAGGCTCTGCCGTAAAGGGCCTGAATTCTCAGTATCTTTAAGTCTGTTGTATAGATCCTAGCTCTCCATCTGCTGCTTGGGGATTATAGAGGCCTTCCCACTAGGGTTTTGGGAACTAAGCTGTGGGAGAAGCCTGGGTTCTCAGTGTTCCGTATGTAGACCTCTGCCTGATCCCTACTGCACTCTAGTGCCCCTAGGTTCAGAGAGTAACGTGGACTAGGGGATGGTAACTTTTCCTGCAAAGGGCCAGATAGTAGTAAATATTTCCTGCTTTGTGAGTGATGTGATCTCTATCACAACCACTCAGCTTTGCTATTGTAGCATGAAAGTAGCCATAGAAAATATATAGATTAGTAAATGTGAATGTATTCCAATATAATTTTACTTATGGACACTGGAAATTGAATTTTTCTTTTTTTTTTTTTTTGAGACAGAGTCACACTCTGTCGCCTATGCTTACGTGCAATGGTGCAATGTTGACTCACTGCAACCTCCGCCTCTGGGGTTCAAGTGATTCTCCTACCTCAGCCTTCCAAGTAGCTGGGATTACAGGCATGTACCACCATGCCCCGCTAATTTTTTGTATTTTTAGTAGAGATGGGGTTTTGCCATGTTGCCTGGCTGGTCTTGAACTCCTGACCTCAGGTGATCCACCCGCCTCAGTCTCCCAAGGTGCTGGGATTATAGGCGTGAGCCACTGCACCCAGCCTGGAAATTGAATTTCGTAGAATTTTCATGTGTCTTGAAATACTGGTCTTCTGACTTGTTTACCCTCAACTATTGCAAAATGTAAAAATCACTCTTAGCCACAGGGAGCCACAGCCTGGTATAGAAACCTAGCAGAAAGGTGTTAGGAAATGCTGGACTTCTTGAGTTTCTCTGCTGGAGTTGCTTCTCGTGGGAATTCCTTTCTGCAGTACTTAGGTTTCGGCTCTCACCACCCTATTACAAATAAACTTAGTTAAAACTTTGAATCTGTCTCTTCTTCTCATTCTCTTTGTGTTTTTATATCCTTTTATTTCTTTACTATCATTTTAGGAGAGTTTTGGAAAGTAGAGTGTTGCATGTATGCAGTCTTGCATCTTCCTACTTTTATGCTGGATTTTTTAAAAGTCACATCTACCTTCATTTTAATAGCTTTGTTTCTCTAAGAGTAAGAAATAGCTTCTGCAGGATTGGAGATAAAAAAATTTTTTTTGCTTTCTTCCTTACTTAAAATAATAAATCATTCTGCTTTTCTTCTTCATCTTTTTATGGGATGAGGAGAAGGATGAAAACAAATTCTTGGCTTAATATGTTGATTAGAGAGTGGAAGTCAAATCCAGGTTAATTTCTACTTAGATTTATTTGCATTGAACATAGATCTGTGTGTATTTGTTCTGTCACATTTTTTTGTATTATTGTATTATTTCTGGTTTACCATATCATAAATTCTTATTTCTTGTTTAAATCAATTTCTAGAATATTCTGTTAAATTTATTGTTTTCAGTATAACAACCTATGGTGTTGACATTAACCATTTTTAATATGTAAAATATTTTATGCAATATTTCTCTTTAATACTAATAAAACTTGTCCATGATGTCTGGCTTCGTGGGCTATGTGATCTCTGTCACAGCTACTCAGCACTGTTGTAGTGTGAAAGCAGCCACAGAAAACATATAAATTAGTGAGTATGAATGTGTTCTAATAAATTTTTACTTACAGACACTGGAAATATCATTGCAAATATTATCTGTGTTTCAGACAGAGTTAGCAAGTAGGGAGAAAAACCTAGAGAAATCCTTGACCCATTTTACACTGTCCTACCCATCACTATCTACTCTAGTAGGCAAAATGAAAGCTGTTCTAACTCTAGCAGAGAAGAGGAGGCCAAGAGAGAAAGCTAGGATATTGGATAAATTTTTTTAACCATAGTAGGAGCCCGTGTCTTTCAGCTGGCTGAAGCCTTCAAGACCACCTGGTGCAGAAATGTTCTAGCATTGCTCTACATAGGAGTCACCCAGAGGAGAGCTTTCATCTGGGCTTTTACTGAGCTCGCTCAAGGTGATTTTTAGATGGGCAGTCAGTTTAGGGAACCCTTGATTTTTTTTTTTTTTTTTTTAATAGCTATTTCCCCTACCAGACTGTTACAGATGGTAAACTGAGTCCAGAGGTGCTAATTGTTAGGTCACACTGTTGGTTTGGAACCTAATACGCTGACCCAAGCAGAGTCTGAATTCCATAGGCTACATTCCTGGTTAAATGCAGTCTTGGATGTTGTTCTTCCATGTATACTATACATAGATTTTAATTTGCATGGGCGCGACCTCAGCTCAACACAACCTCTACCTCCTGGGTTCAAGTGATTCTCCTGCCTCAGCCTCCTGAGTGGCTGGTATTACAGGCATGCACCACCACACCTGGCTAGTTTTGTATTTTTAATAGAGACAGGGGTTTCTCCATGTTGATCAGGCTGGTCCCGAACCCCTGACCTCAGGTGATCCTCCTCCCTCAGCCTCCCAGAGTGCTGGGATTACAGGCATGAGCCACCATGTGGGTTTGCTGCTTTTAAAAAATATGATTGTTGTTAGATTTTTGCCAGCTAATGATTGCTACAGAAAAGTTTGTTTTACAGGTACAAAAATGTTCTTAAAAATTATACCTTGCTGTTTTCATGGGTGGCTCATACAGCCATATCTTGTTTGCTCCAAATGCCATGACTTCAGCGGATAAGCATTTTTTCCTTGGAATAATATTATCTATCAAGGACCAGGACAAAGATCAACACTTTCATCATAGCTATGACCAGCAGAGATTTAAATTTTAAATCTGTAATTAATTAGAGATTTTCTTCAAATTGCAGAGTCAGTTGAACACCAAAATTGGAGAGGACCATAAGTACAGCCTCCAATAATTCACAAAAGATTTGTTTGAAAGTACTATGGAAGGGATGTTCGTGATCCTTTTTATTTTTATCTTTATTTATTTGAAACAGTTTGAACAGTGTTTGAACCGACTATTTGAACTCAGGGTTTCCCCCCCCCCCTTTTTAAAAAGAATAAATTTTTTTCCTATAAAAGATATGTTCACGGTTAAAAACTTTCTGTGGTGCAGAATTAAATAAAATGAAGCAAGTTCTCTACTGTCACATTCCCATTCAGTAAGGGAATAGGGGTTCCTTGGGTATTTATTTTAAAATATCCTTCTATTGGCTATGGCTCTGGGACCATGTTGTAAAATCTGAGGAATAATGACAAAACTGCTGACAAGTTGAATTCATTGAAAGGGCAAGGAGCAAAATCACAATTCCTGGGAAGGAACTGGCTGGATAAGTATGAAATATTTCTGGCTGGGTGCAGTGGCTCATGGACATGTAATCCCAGCACTTTGGGAGGCCGAGACAGGCAGATCGCTTGAGCTCAGAAGTTTTAGACCAGCTGGAGAAACATGGTGAAATCCCTTCTCTACAAAAAATACAAGTTAGGCATGGTGGTGTGCACCTGTGTTCTCAGCTACTTGGGAGGGTGAGGTGGGAGGATTGCATTGAGCCCAGGAGGTCAAGGCTGCAGTGAGCCGTTACCGTGCCACTGCACTCCAGCCTGGGCAACAAAACAAGGCCCTGTCTCAAAAAAAAAAAAAAAAAATTCTGTTTCTCTACTAATTACACTATAACAGCTAATTTTACTCTTCAGAGAATATGCAGAACAAGCAATCAAAGGTCCTGAGATTCCAGAAGAGTTTGAGGCCTCCCACATCCTTCTCCACCTCTTTATCATCTCTTTCTGTGTAATTCTGAGTATGGTGATCTTTTTTCAGATGTACAGAGCTGAGAAGTAACAAAGGAGGAGATAGTGCTAATTAGAGCTGATGCTGATAACTGCAGACTAGTAGCTTAAAAACATGCAAGAAAAAACAAAAACAGATGAGAGGATCAGCATGCTGAAAGACAGATATAGACTTCAAAGCCATAGTCTATATTTCACTTTGTTTTGAGGGCGGGTTAAAGAACATAAAAATCAGTGGTTTGCTATAGGGGACCCTAAACCATTGATAGGTGTTGATTATAAAATTTCTATTTGTGGGCAGGCATGGTGGATCACACGTATAATCCCAGCACTTTGGGAGGCCAAGGTGGGCGGATCACCTGAGGTTGGGAGTTCGAGACCAGCTTGGCCAACATGGCGAAACCCTGTCTCTACTAAAAAATACAAAAATTAGCTGGGTGTGGTGGCAGGTGCCTGCAATCCCAGCTACTTGGGAGGCTGAGGCAGGAGAATCGCTTGAACCCGGGAGGCAGAGGTTTCGGTGAGCCGAGATTGTGCCGTTGCACTTCAGCCTGGGCAACTAGAGTGAAACTCTGTCTCAAAAAATAAAATTCTATTTGTGGAAAACAGTTTGTGGTAAGGCTGAATGAGATGTTATTGTATTCATAATGTATATTAATTTTCAGAATCCCAATTAAAATTATTTTATGTTTGATTTTCAGTTCCACTTACTTATATGATCATTTCAAGAGATGTAATGTTGATTGCTGCTGTTTTTTATGTCAGATACCGAACTCTTCCAACACCAGTGAGTTTGTTTTCAAAAAGTATTCTTTTAGCATTACTTATGATTTAAGGAAGAAAAATATATTTTTTAAGTCAACCTCTTCAATTGATGGCACATGAAACCAGACCAGCCAGCCCTTATCCCTAGAAGCTGATTCTTTAAAGATGTCTCACGTAGGTCCAAGCCATTATTGTTGTCTGATTTAACCTCTACCATGGATAGTCTAGAATTGGTTTTAAAAATCACAGTTGTATGAACATGGGATGATTTGTTTGCGTATTTATTCATGAGCTCTATAAATGAGCACATACACATAGCATATTAACCTCTTTTGGCTCCCCATCTAGTGAAAATAGAGCAATATTTTGTTCATTTTATTTTTTAATTAAAAAAATAGTGAATATGGAATTTTGAGTTTAGTAAAACTTTATAAAGCAAACTTTATAAGTATTGTGTTTGAATTTTACAGCAATTGAGAAATAATCTATACATTTTAAAAAATCAATTTGCAGTATATATTGATTGTATGATTTATAAAATTATGTACCTAACTATAATAACAAAATGTCTATTTTAAATAAAATATCTATTTTAAACAATAAATTAAATACTTTATATTTTTTTATCCTCTGCCAGCGAACACTTTCCAAGTATTTCAATCCTTGCTATGCCACTGCTAGGTTAAAACCAACATTCATCAGCAAGGTAAGAGAATGCAGTGTTTTTTTAATTTATTCCTTTCTATATTTTTATACTAGATATAAACCTCAGTCAAGAATGGCTGAAAATGAGACAAATTTAAATGCATTGCATATAGAGGCTAGAGAGTGGTGTTAGGCAGGCAACTGTAACCTAGTTCTTTTGTCTTCCATGTTATTTGGATCATCCTTATATGTGTTGTGCCTTGCTGGTGGTCTGAGAGTCTAAGCTCTGAATGAGGTAATTGGGCCACTGTTTAGGGAAAGGGAATTGAAATGTAATTGCTGCTTTTTTTAATTTGAGACAAGGTCTTACTGTGTTGTGTAGGCTGGAGTGCAGTGGCGAGATCCCGGCTCACTATAGCCTTGAACTCCTGGGCTCAGGTGGTCTTCAGCCTCCCAAGTTGTTGGGATTACAGGCACACACCACTGAATCAGCTAATTTTTAACTTTTCTGTAGATATGGGATCTCACTTTGTTACCCAGGCTGGTCTGGAACTCCTGGCTTCAAGTAATCCTCCTGCCTAACCCAAATTATTGGGATTACAGGAGTGAGCCACCAAGTTTGCCTGTAACTGCTTCTTGATTGAGTTTCACAGATTATGAAGAGTCCCTTGTGGTTTCACTGCCTCCCTCCCTATGGTGAAAACACTAAATGGCCTTTCATTTTCAGTATTGACAGTTAAGTGGAAAGGGATAGGAGAAAGTTTTGGTCATTAATAAACAGCTGCTACTCTTTGTTGTCCATTCTGTTTTCCTGAGCATTCAGGACAAGTATATGCCAGCCTTTGCACATCACAAGGATACTATTAATGCTTTTCAAGTCATATCTGTTTTTCTAGTAGCTTTGATAAGTTTGCTCAAGTCATTCTTTTTTCCCATCTTTAATGTCAAGGATTTAACAGTTTAAGAATGCTCATTATTTTTGGGAGAGAGGGGTGATTGCTTTTATACAGAACTCCCTGGGGTGGACTTTTACCTACATGCACAGGGTTTGGTTTCTTTTTTTCTTCAAGTGACTTGTATTTATATCAAGTATAGCAATTTGAGTGTAGCAGTACATGGAAAGTGGCTTAAAGAGGTACAGGGACAAGTACCTTATAGGAAGTCCTTTAGATAAAATCATGTATGTATGTATGTATTTTTGAGATGGAGTCTTGCTCTGTTGCCCAGGCTGGAATGCAGTGGCTCAATCTTGGCTCACTGCAACCTCTGCCTCCCAAATTCGAGCTATTCTACAGGTGTGTGCCACCACACCCAGCTAACTTACTGTATTTTTAGTAGAGATGGTGTTTCACCATGTTAGCCAGGATGGTCTCTATCTCCTGACCTCGTGATCTGCCCACCTCGGCCTCCCAAAGTGCTGGGATTACAGGCATGAGCCACCGTGCCCAGTTATATTTTATTTTATTTTTGAGATGGATTTTTGCTCTTGTTGCTCAGGCTGGAGTACAGTGATGTGATCTCGTCTCACTGCAACCTCCACATCCAGGGTTCAAGTGATTCTCCTGTCTCAGTCTCCCAAGTAGCTGGGATTGCATGTGCCATCATGCCCAGCTAATTATTTTTTAGTAGAGATGGGGTTTCACCATGTTGGTCAGCCTAGACTCGAATTCCTGACCTCAGGTGATCTACCCACCTAGGCCTGCCAAAGTGCTGGGATTACAGGCATGAGCCACTGCGCCTAGCTATTAACTGTTTTTTGAAATGAGGCAGAATCCCTGTCATTTGGCTGCAGAAATGGGTGATAGAACATTTGTCTGCTTCACTCGCTTTTTCATGCTTTCAGACTCTTCCATGGAATGCTTCTCATGATGACAGAGGGAGTCTCCAGTGTATTTCTTATTCAATTTTCTTTTCTCTCCAGTGCTGTTTTTTAGTGTAGGGAAGACTACTCATTTCTTTCTCAAGAGAGGCTCTTTTATGGAGATGAGTGCCTTTTCTTTGATCCAGGGTCTTGCTCTGTCTGCCCAGCCTTGAGTACAGTGGCATACTCATAGCTCACTGCAGCCTTGACCTCCCAGGTCCAAGCTATCCTCCCACCTCAGCCTCCCAAGTAGCTGAGAGTACAGGTGCATGCCACCATGCTTGGCTAATTTTTAAATTTTTTTTTAGAGTTTGCGTCTCACTGTGTTGCCTGGGCTGGCTTCAAACTCCTGGGCTTAAGCAGTCCTTCTGCCTCAGCCTCCCGAAGTGCTGGGATTGCAGGCATGAACCACTGCATCTGTCCTGGGATGAGTACATTTTAATTTTCTTTTTTTTTTTCTTCTTTTTCTCAGAACATGCCACTTTTTAATATTTTAGTTTTCTAACCTCACAAGGTTTGACGGGTAGGCAATTGAAAGGAACATTGGATAAGGCCCCAGGAAATCTAGGTTCCAGCTTTGGTTCTGTTGTCTGCTGTGACTGCAGGCAAGTCACCCAACTCATTACCCTTTTATCCATGAAGAGGTAGTTATTTCCATATTCTATTTTAATGGGCAGTTGGAAAAAAGGCAAATAATTTTGTAACATTTTTGAGTTGCCATGGGAATTTAAGGTAGCGGTAATTTCTGACGGTTGTCATTACTCTCTAATGGGCAGCCGTGCAGACAGATGGGTCCGTTAGTGAATTTGACCCTTTTGTGTGTGCTCACCTGTGAATGCCAGCTTCTTGGGCAGGGATATTGTAGATGAATAGCAAGCTGCTGAGTGTATGTCATGTTATAGTGTAATGGGCTGTGCTTTTGTCTTGAAAGCTTGAAATAGGGTCCAGTTGCCACTATTCATTTAGAACTTTTTCTTTTTTTTATTTAGGTAAATACAGCAGTCCAGTTAATCTTGGTGGCAGCTTCTTTGGCAGCTCCAGTTTTTAACTATGCTGACAGCATTTATCTTCAGATACTGTGGTAAGCTAAATTTAGAATCACTTGCTTAGAATGTCAATAGAATGACTTCTTGTGGTAGCCCTAGAATGACCTTATTCTTACAGCCTTTATTGAGCACTGACTGGATAAAGCTGTGGCTATGTTTTGTGATTGATAGCATTCTTAAGAAGCTTCCTGCCAAGTATGGGATGTGGAAGTTAGCTTTTATGCAAATTAAAAGGGATAAAAGGTACTGATAATGTGTTAAGGTTTTGGAGGAGGAAGAAGAGGGAAAGTTTCAGGGAGGAAGTGGCATTTGATGCCTGAGGCGTAGGCGGATTGTGTAGGAAGAGACTAAGAGGAGGCCACGAGGTAAAAGACAGGGCCTAAGCCAAGGCAGAGGGTAGGAGAGTGGGTAGGGAAGCCGAGTGCTGCCTGTTGAAAGGAGCGTCGTAGGAGGGAAAACTGGAGAAAGGATTTGGAATTTTATTATACTAATTGCTTATTTATCATCTTAAAACTGTCAAATTCAAGCTTTCAGAGTTCAAAATGTGTCACCTTGATATTGGAGAATTATATTTTGGCACACTTTTAACTAGAATTAAAATTATCTTGCTTGGTGCAGTCTGGACCGGAAAGTGGTGGCTAATCACAGTCAGTTAAGCCAGGCAATCTTTTTTTTTTTTTTTTTTTTGAGACGGAGTTTCACTCAT
>NW_016107346.1:6762100-6782166 GCF_001604975.1 Cebus imitator | reverse complement strand
AGTAGAGACGGGGTTTCACCATGTTGACCAGGATGGTCTCGATCTCTTGACCTCGTGATCCACCCGCCTCAGCCTCCCAAAGTGCTGGGATTACAGGCTTGAGCCACCGCGCCCGGCCTAAGCCAGGCAATCTTTAAAAAATGACAACTACTCTAAACTTATTTTAATCTAAAATATTGAAGTGTATATTTTGCCTGATTCATCTTATACCTTCTGATGTAGGAAGGCAGCTTTTTGAGTATCAGTCCCTCAATGGTAGTTTTTTCTTTCTTGGATAAACTGCATTCATAATCCAACCTCTCTGATTTTCATGTTTTACTTCTTTAAGGTGATGCAAGAACTTAAAACATTTGCAAAGCAGTCTAAGAACTGTTTAAATTTTTTCCCCAGTCTTTTCACAGTCATCTTGCATATTTATTTTGACAGTATTTTTCCCCTCCTAGGAACCGATGAAAAGAGAGACAGTATTTTTTTTTTAATCAAGTAATCTCTATTGAGTCTTTCTAAAGTATCCAATGTAGTTTTCAGAAGTAGCAATTTTAAAAACATATTTTCTTTTTAGAGATAGGGTCTTGCTCTGTCACCCAGGCTGTAGTGCAGTGGTATGATCATAGCTCACTGTAACCTTGAATTCCTGGCCTCAAGCGATCCTCCTGCTTCAGCCTCCTGAGCAGCTGCAACTACAGGTGTGTGCTACCACACCTAATTTTTTATTTATTTATTTATTTATTTTTTTGGGACAGGGCCTTACTCTGTTGCTCAGGCTGGAGTGCAGTGGCCTGATCTCCGCTCACTGCAACCTCTGCCTCCCAGGTTCAAGCAATTCTCCTGCCTCAACCTCCTGAGTAGCTGGGATTACAGGTGCCTGCCACCACACACAGCTAATTTTTGTATTTTTAGTACAGACGGGGTTTTGCCATGTTGGCTAGGCTACTCTCTAACTCCTGGCCTCGATTGATCCACCTGCCTTGGCCTCTCAAAGTGCTGGGATTACAGGTGTGGGCCGCTGCGCCCAGCCACTAATTTTTTATGTTACTATTTTTTGTAGAAACAGGGTCTTACTGTGTTGCCCAGGCTGGTCTCAAACTCCTGGCCTCAAGCAGTCCTCCCGCCTTGACCTCCCAAAGTGGTAGGCTTATAGTCATGAGCCACTGCATCCAGTTAGAAATAGCAATTTTTCTAACACATGTATTTCATTGGTTTATGCATGAATTTAGAATATCAAAGTGGCATGAACAGGTTCAAGATCCAACAAAAGGGAATCTTGATTCTGCCTCACCTAATAAAAGCAGAAGTATGTGGGTGCACTAAAAAGTAATCCCCTAGCTGTGGGCATTCAGCATGCCATGGGCATCAAGTGATGTCATTTCAAGGAGAATCTGGTTAAGGGTAATTTGGTAAAGAAAGCTGAAATTTATTTAAAATGACTCAGATATCTTTAGAATTCTCAAAAGCTACAGGAAATAGAGTCTGGTACTCTGAGCAGCATGGGGCAGTAGAAAAAGCACATGTTCTTTAGAGTTGAAACCAAGTCAGGCTCAAATATAGTTCTGTTATTTCTCTGGGTCTTCCATTTCCTCCTCTGGAGGATGAGGTTGTTATAAGAATAAAATGAGGATGTAAGACACCTAGAGGATGCCTGAGTAAAAAGGACTGTTGACAGTAGTAGTAATTTTTAGGGCTCATTACCTAGAATAATTTTGTTTGACATTACTAATTCAAATGAGGTCTTAAAGAAAAGCAGTGTATTTAGACTCTTATAGTTAAGAAAAATTACACTACAGAGCCCTTTTTACTTTTAAAACAGATCTTTTACATGTATTCATTATTCTTCCCACTGCTACTATTTTTTAGACTTGACAACTAAATGTTATTTCTTTTCTTCTATAAAAGGTGTTGTACAGCTTTTACCACAGGTGCATCGGCTTACAGTTACTATCATTATGGTCGGAAAACTGTGCAGGTGATAAAAGACTGATGAAAGTCATCCAACACCGTTAGCAAGGAAGCAATATGCATCACTGGCAATAGGGTCCGTGGAAATCTACAAGTTTCCCTATATTGGTGTTCAGCTTGAAAAAGGACTTGTCAGGACCAACCATGTCTTCAAAATTTAAGTAATGTGCGTTGAAAATAAGCTTCGATCATGGTCATATGCAGAATTTCCAATGTATTTTTAAATACAAATAAAACTATAATTTAGAATTTTTAATCTCAGGTTTCTTGATTAATTTATAAGAGATCAATTATTATTTTTTTTTTCTTTTGAGATGGAGTTTCATTCTTGTTGCCCAGGCTGGAGTGCAATGGTGCGATCTCGGCACGCTGCAACCTCTGCCTCCCGGGTTCAAGTGATTCTCCTCCCTTATCCTCCCAAGTAGCTGGGATTATAAACATGCACCACCATTCCTGGCTAATTTTGTATTTTTAGTAGAGGCAGAGTTTCTCCATGTTGGTCAGGCTGGTTGCAGACTCCCGACCTCAGGTGATACGCCTGCCTCAGCCTCCCAAAGTGCTGGGATTACAGGTGTGAGCCACTGCATCCAGTCATCAGTTTTTTATATGTTTTTTAAAAACATAGTCCATAGCATGGACAGAGTTGACACCTCTCTTCTAAGTGAAATTTGAATTGCTCACAAAATACTAGGAAATGTCTTGGGGTTCAAATATATATCCTACACAACGGGGTAATAAATTTTTGTGTTTGATTTTTAGATCTGTGTATACATTAACAGTTTTCATGTAGTTAACACCTGATCATTTGGTATAATGAAAGTGAAGTTAGTTGTGAATGAAGTAAAGTTATAAAAGAGATTTAAAATGCAGTAGATTTTTAAGATAATAAACAGAATAGAAGGTATGAAATTCATTTTCAGTAGTCTTCCAAAATCTAAGGTGCCTAATAATTTAAGTATCAGGACAACAGGCAACACAGGTAGTTGAGATAGGAGAATATGTTGCATCTAAAAGGCGGTGAGTTACATCCTGCCTTCCACTATGTTCCTGACATAGCAATGTTTGTTTGACATTGGAACCTGTACTCATGTAAATAATATCAAGCTGTATATTTTTCAAAGGTTTTTTAAACTTTGGAGAATCTTCTTTTGCTAAGAAGTTAAAGGAATAAAAGAGCTGCAAAAAAAAATTGTACCTTCAACTCGGATTGTTCCATATAACATACTTCTCCTTTGCTATTACATAAGTTTTCTGATTCACAAAGTCCGTTTATGTACATCACTTACACTTAAATTGTAAAAATAATTAGTTTGACCATCTGACTTTAAAAGACATTCTTGCTACACCTCATGTTTAGGAGAATGTGGGATATGGGGAAGGGGAGAAGAAGACCATGTCCAGTGGTAACCGGTTGCTGCTGCTTAAGAGTAGAGGCCTACTGCTGCCCATTGTCCCTGGTTTTAATCCAAGCCTGTTATGGAATCCTGCAGTGAGATTATCCATTCTCAGCCTGTTGAGCTGCATTAAATTAGAATGGGAGGCTGTAAGTAAAACTCACCCCTCTTGGCCAGGCATTCTGCACCAGTGTCCCTCTGTGGCTTGCTGGTCCTGGCTTCTTTGTTCTCAGACCAGCAGCTGAGCTGCGCTTGGCTTGGAGCATACTGAAGCCTGCAGCCAGGAACACTGCCTGCCATTGAATCAGATGGAGGGGGCTGAAAAGGCAGAGAAGTGGGGCATGTAGCTGGTTATTCTCGTTCTCTGGAGAATAGTGTTATTGTTAGCATAAGGCCAGAGGTGGACTTCCCACTGCGGAACCACCCAAGACGCACACTGAGTGAGCCTCTGCATTAGTGATGGGTAAACCATGTAAGAATAATGTTTTAAAAACGGAGGACTTGAAGTAGTTATGGGAAAATTTAGAACTTTGCACCTTGTTATGCTTATTTATGGTTTAGTGTTGATGCCATTTGGAGTGACTTACAGGTTGGACCCATAATCTCTGTATTATTAAGGTCACAATCTGGCTCTGGTTAATAAACTTTGTCCACTTCAACCTTAGGAAAATGGTCCAAGTCTCCTCAGGCTTTTGGATACTGAATTGTTATAAAACATCAATTCTGCCAGTTTATAAAACATTGAAATTATATTAGATATATCTGAATATATACTTGCATATAGACTCAAAAATGATGAAAATTCATTTCAGTGTCTTCACAGAATAGACTTAATCTTGATGGTAAGCTTAAAAATAAGCATTAGTGTTATTTAATTACATGTCTGTAGTAATTAGATTTTTGGCTTTTGCGATGTGTTTGAGTTGGGGCTTCATTCCTGAGCCCAAGCAATCCTTTCACCTCAGCTTCCTGAGTAGCTGGGATTACAGGTGCACACCAACCTTGCTTTGCAGTTTTGTTTTTTTGTGTGTATTTTTTTTTTAACAAGCCCACGACATCATAGCTTTGCACAACAGCTGGCGGAGATCTTTGAAATCATTTAGTCCAATTCTCTTGGTTATATTTGTGATGAAACTAGGGATCTAGCTTACAGTTTGGGGAAGCTCTTTCAAAACTTCACACACTGGAAATACATAGTGCAATTAAGTTTTAGCTTCTGCAGCTTGGTTTGGAAACAAAAGATACATGGGATTCAAACTTGATTTCTTTTCTTCTTACGGTAGAAGTAAATGCTATTCTGGGTTGAATTGTGTCCCCCAAGAAAGATATGTTCAAGTTCAAACCCCCAGTACTGTACATGTGACCTTATTTGGAAATAGAGTCTTTTTAGATGCAATCAAATTAGGACAAGGTCATACTGGATTACAGTGGGCCTTAACCCAATAACTAGCTTTTTTGGTAAGAAAAAGGAAATGTGAACAGAGAGACAGAGAATGTGTGAGATGATGGAGGGACAGACTGGAATGATGTCTGCAAGCTAAGGAATACCAAGCATTGCTGCTGACTCTCTGAAGCTAGAAGAGGAGGGAAAAACCCCACTGATACTTTGATTTTGGATTTCTGGCCTGAACTGTAGGAAAATAAATTTCTGCTGTTTTAAGCCAGTTTTACCAGGTTGTGGTAACTTGTTACAGCAGCTGCAGGAAATTAATAAATGCTGATGTTGAAAATTAAAATCTAGAAATATGGCTTTAATTATAATTTCACAGAACCATTTTTTCCCCCGTTTGTATAAATGTGAAAAAGTAGAGGATACAGTGGATGCATCCCACATGAAGACACAAATTATATTGAGGCATTGTTTGATGTAATTATGGCAGAGAAACTTTTTGGCGTCTAGCTAGAGTTTTGGGTTCTCTTTTGATCATTTCTTCCCTCTAATTAGGAAAAAAGATTTCCAAAAGTTTATGCTTCCTAAAAAATGAATTTATAGTTCATTTGTCCATGTAGTCTTAGGTGGAATGCAGTAAACACTGATTTTAAAGAACAGCCGTTCCCCGTGTTTGACAAACGTTGCCAGAAAACTGGTTTTAACTGTACAGATGGAAATACATGTTCTTGCCATGTCCTGAAATGGAACTAATAAACCCAGAAGGCCTTACAAAGCAACCACTAGCTCTCCCCCTTATTCCGGCTCTCAGGAACTGGAACTGGAAATCCACTGGAATTGATTTCTTGAATTAACAGAGCTCATTATGCCTCAGCCAGAGCTTGATCATGAAGGAGCTTCCGCTGGAAAGACGTGAGGATGTGATTTCTAACATGGCGGAGGAGGCTGGGTTATGCAGTTTCCCTGTTTTATCCCCTCCTCCTTCCATTCACTATTGTACTGGGTAGAGGGCCACTGACTGCTGAAAACCCCAAATGAAACAACACGTAAGAAGGCCCGGCCGGGCGCAGTGGCTCGAGCCTGTAATCCCAGCACTTTGGGAGGCCGCGGCGGGTGGATCACGAGGTCAAGAGATCGAGACCATCCTGGTCAACATGGTGAAACCTCGTCTCTATTAAAAATACAAAACATTAGCTGGGCATGGTGGCGCGTGCCTGTAATCCCAGCTACTCAGGAGGCTGAGGCAGGAGAATTGCCTGAACCCAGGAGGCGGAGGTTGCTGTGAGCCGAGATCGTGCCATTGCACTCCAGCCTGGGTAACATGAGTGAAACTCCGTCTCAAAAAAAAAAAGAAGGCCCAGCGGCACTGGGAGTGATCTGGTATCTACTATCAGGTTTCTGGGAACAGAGTGTGAAGTAGAAGGAAGGGAGGGCATTTGTTCCTTGGACTGAGAAACTCAATGTGGCAAGTTCCATGTGTGCCCAAGGCATTCTAGCTTCACGGGAATTAGAAACCCTAGGAGCGGATGCAGTTGTTTTTGACTCTGTATCTTTTTTTCTGCGCTCAGATCCAGTTCGATTGGAGGCGTTAGCCCAGAAGCTGGCCTAACTGACCGTCTGGAGCCCCAGCGGGTAGTCAAAGGCCGGGTTTTTGTAGGCCAGCAAGTGTGTGTCGCTGCGCTGCAGGCGGAGCGTCCGGCCCCGCCTGCAGAGACACGCGGACAGCACCAGGGTGCTAACGAGCAGCAGGCCGCTGGTAGCGCACAGCCCTGCTAGCAGAAGCGCGAAGCTGGGCTTGGTGGTGAAGGCGGTGCACGCGCTCCAGCCGGAGGACCGCGGCTGGCTCAGGCCGGCCCTGTTGGCCGCCAGCACGCACACACGATAGGTAGTGCCCGGCGACAGCCCGTACAGAGGGTGCTGCCGTGCCGTGGCGTAAATGACCCCCACCACTGACTGGTTCCCCGTCCAGCCATCCGCAGAGTAGCGGATCTGGTACCCGTGCACCACCGAGTTGGGGGCACACCAGTGGACCAGTGCCGACGTGTCCGTGGTCTCTGTCACCCCCTGCAGCCTGGGCGGGTCTGGGATGGTGTCTTCCCCGCTGAGGCCGGGGCACCGGCACCGCGAGCGCCTCTGCAGCTCTGCACACGGCGTCTGTAGGTGCTTGCAGGGGTGGTAATCACAGGAGACGTCCTGGTAAGGCGCTCCCACCTCCTCCTCCGTCCCCTTCTCCTCCTCCTCACTGTAGTCATCCAGCAGGAAGACTGGAATCCCGCCCTCGGAAGGAGTCGGGTTGGGGACCTGGGGGGTGGCCTGTGTCCTCTGGCCGGGCTGAGGTGAGTGTATGTCGTTCCACGAGGTAGTGAAGGGGCCTAGGTGCTTGCTGGCCAGTGGGGTGGAGGCAGCTGAGATGTCAGGCTCAAGGACAGGGCCGGGGGCATGTTCTCCTTGCTGCTGGGTCCTGGTGGTACTGGCAGCCCTGGGGAAAACGCTGGAGTTGCTGTGACCTGCTACAGAGTTGGTCGTGGAGGGGGCAGTGCCTTCCCCCGCATCGCTGTGCGGCCATGCAGCTATCGCGCGGGAGCCCACAGGGACGGTAGGGGCCTTGGAGACATTCTGCTGGGCTCCCGCAGGTCGGGTGTCGGGAGCTGCACTGGGCGTGACGGTGGGACCCGGTGCGTAGGTGGAGGGGTCAAACCAGGGTAGGTGCAAAGCCCGGAGGGTGGCGCTTTGGTCGGACTGGCACACTCCAGGCAGCTGGGAGAGTGACAGGGAGGCTGAGAAGGGGCCCCTGGATCCCGCAGCTGGCGCGCATACAGTGTCTGCTGCCCTGGAGGGGAGGCCAACCAGTTAGAAGAAGTCTGGCTTCAGGGATGCGCCTGTGCAGAGCTTTGAATTTTCATTGCTGGCATCACCCCCTGCCAAGCCCATCAATGCGTCTCTGCCAGGCACCTCAGGGCACACATGCCGCACACATCACCTCACTGATTCTGGGAAACATTTGGAGGAAGCTCCTGTCCTCACTCCCATTGGGCAGAGAAGCAAACAGAAGTTTAGAAGGAGCCCAGGAGTCTGAGGCTGCAGTGAGCCATGATCATGCCACTGCACTCCAACCTGGGTGACAAAGCAAGACCCCATCTCTAAAAAAAAAGTTAATGAAATAGTGCTAAGTAGGATGAAGCTGGACTCTTCCTACTTAGCACTATTTCATTAACTTTTCATTAACTAATACCGTGATGAGACCTTTGACTGCAAAGGGCGTAGGTGCTTCTCTTTGGAGGCAATGTGGGGTTGGGGGGCAGACTGAGCCCCACTTCACAGCTGGAATTGGGTGGGAGATGAGAAAAGAATCTTGGCTGGGCATGGTGGTTCATGCCTGTAATCCCAACTCTTGGGGAGGCCCAGTTGAGAGGATCCCTTGAATCCAGGAGTTTGAGACCAGCCTGGGTAACATGGTGAGACCCCATCTCTACAAAAATAAAAATAAAAAAATTAGCTGGGTGTGGTGGCTTGCACCTGTGGTCCCAGCTACTTCAGAAGCGGAGGGATGATCACTGAACCCAGGAGGTTGGGGCTACAGTGAGACATGATTGTACCACTGCACTCCAGTCTGGGGACCAGAACAAGACCTTGTCTCCAAACAAACAAACAAAAAGAATCCTGCGGATGGTGGGGGTGGGGGCCGGGGGTTGCCTCCCAAGGTGTAGTGGTTACCTGGTGGAACTGGTTTGAAAGCGCTTGGGACTAGGGGTGTTCCCAGCCACCCAGCTCCCACTGTCTCCTGGTGGCCAGCCTAGATGTGGCTCCCCACTGCATAAACAGCTCTTCTAGCCAGAAGCCATTATAGGAATTTCCCAGGTGAGCTCTGTAAGCCCAGAGACCTAATACTGGATAAACCAGAAGCAGGAGGCCAGGTTCCATCTTGAGGATTCAGTAGGGCCTAGCGGTTAGGCCAGACTACACTTCCCAGCCTCCCTTGCAGGTAGATGCGGCTCCTGGCCAATGAATGTGAGTGGAAGTGAGGAGTATCACCTCCCAGCCTGGCTCACTAAAAACCTCCCATGTCTGCTCCTCCATGTTCTTCGCCCCTTCTGGCTGGCTGGAATGGAGGCAGCTTCCATCACCTGGGTCCCTGAGTGTGACTACACGGGGGAGGCTGTCCAGCCCAACATGGCCAAAGTGCCCAGCATGGTCACGAGAGCCAGACATAAGCTGGAGAATTTCAGCTCCTGAAGGCTGACCCTCACCTCTCAGTCATCTGCTTTGTAAATGTGTTACCTGCTTAGGACAGTTCTCTTCGCATCCATGAGAAGCCAAGACAAGTCACAGCTGCAAGTGAGGGGGTTGCCAAAGAGGTTGACCGTTAGGACCTGGGAGGAATCCAGGGTCCAAGGAGGGAAGGAACTCAAGTTGCAGCTGAAATACATACAAAAAATCAATTAAGTCAGGTTTTTACAATTGGATCAAAGATATTCCCAGAGACGCATGGTGTCAGAACCATTCTGATAGGGTTTGGAGAATAACTGCTTGGGGCAAAACTCTTAATGACCTCGGACTTCATTATTTGTCCTCTGTTGTAAAATGGAGATACCAACCTAACAGGAAACATACCTCATCAACTGGGGACAATATTTCCATGACCAATGGTTGTATCAAAAAGAGTGTGTGTTGGCAAGGCACAGTGGCTCCCACCTGTAATCCCAGCACTTTGGGAGGCCACGGTGGGTGGATTATTTGAGGTCAACAGCTTGAGACCAGCCTGGACAACATGATGAAACCTTGCCTGTATTAAAAATACAAAAATTAGCCAGGCGGTAGTGTCATGCCTGTAATCCCAGCTACTCAGAGGGCTGAGACAGGAGAGTCACTTAAGCCTGGGATGTGGAGGTTGTGGAGAGCCAAGATTGTGCTACTGCACTCCAGTCTGGGCAAGAGAGTGAGACCCTGTCTCAAAAAACAAACAACAACCAAAAGAGTGTGTGGTGATGAAAGTGTTTGTAAATGCAAATCTCTATGTACAAGTAGATTTGTTATTATGGACCAATATTATTGCCTACGGCTGGTGACATTCAACGCCAGTCCTTTGGAAGATGCTTCATTTAAGTACTTCAGTGAACTCTTGCTAAGTAGAGCATATCCCCCAAACTTAGTAACTTAAAACAATAAATATTTATTCTTTCATATGATTCCGTGGGTTGGCTCTGTGGTTCTTGTGGTCTAGATTGGCTCAGCTGGGACCAGATGATCTGGGATGGCCTCACGTGTAAGCCTCAATCAGGTGTGCTGGAACCTCTCTCCATGTGTCTGTCATCACCCAGGAGGCTAGCCTGGGCTTGTTCACATGGTTGTGGAGGGACCCCAACAGCAGGAGAGGCCAGGCCCCAGTGCTCGATTGCTTTCTAGTTTCTGCTTACATCACATTTGCTAATGTCCCACTGGCCCATGCAAATTACAAGGCCAAGCCCAGCTTCAAGAGGTAGAGCAATAGACTCCTTGAAATATGGGGCCTGGTTTGATGGCTCATGCCTGTAATCCTAGCCCTTTGGGAGGCCAAGGTCGGAGCATCGCTTGCAGCCAGGAGTTTCAGACCAGCCTGGGCAACATAGCAAGACCCTATCTCTACAGAAAAATTTTTAACAATTACCCAGGTGTAGTGGAGTACACCTGTGGTCCTAGCTACTTGGGAGGCTGAGCTGGGAGGATTGCTTGAGCCCATGAGTTAGAGAGTGAGCCATGATTGTGCCACTGCACTGCAGCCTTGCCTCTAAATAATTTAAATTAAAAAATATATAGATATATATAGGAGGCGCCGCAATCATGTTGGAAAGAGATGTGTGTACAGGGATGGGAGGAATTACTGAGGTCATTTTTGCATATAGTCTACACCTAGCAATGGCAGATCTGCTCCCAGCTCCCTTCTTTCTTCCCCAGAGTCTCACAGTATTTAGCTTTGGCTTTCTCCACTCCTGGAGTCTCCTGAACCTCTCAGATTTTGTCTCCTTTACACATACTGAGTTATAATTCATCATGGGCAATGGGAGCTGCATTTTACCATCAAGTCTCTTCTGACCAAAGGCTGGCTTTCCTTTATCTGCCTGGGAACCTGCCTCCTACTACTCTGGGGAAATGTTCTGCTCTATCACTTCTGGCCAGTGGGAAAGTGACAGTCACCTCAGGAACACGAAATATATGTGTGTGTGCCATTTATGTTAAAACTTAAGCCATACTTACATATACATGTGTGTGTGGGGGGGTGTGTGTGCTTGTTTTTTGCAGATTTTACATGGCTAGAATGGAAATCTTAGAATGAGAGTTCAATCAGTATTTTTCTGTGCAAAGGAAATGCTTTTCTTTTTCCCTGAAGTGGAAGAGGAAGAGGATTACATATTGTTTTGAGTAACACTGCTGAGTCCTTTACCTACATTATCTCATTGTCATCATTATGACAACTTAGTGAGGCAGACAGCATATTACATGCTCTAACATGTAGAACATGTAGAAAGGAAAATTATTGTACCTTCTTAGGGGAAAAGGTACAATGCACTGTGGTGGTTCTTTCTGCCACCCAGTGCCACCTACATGTGATAAAGTCCACATGCTGAGGAAGGACAGAACCTGGCTGGTTGCTGATGCATGTCACATTTGGGTATTCCCTACATCTGACAGGGCCCTAGTGTGGAAGAAGTCCCCATTTGCTCTCCTAAATAATTTCTATTGGAGAACTGCTAATAGAAATTGCAGATATTTCCATGTCACTTTCCAGTAGTTCCATGTCATTTACAATCATTAAAACAACGAAAGTTATTAGACTTACTGGTGGATTTTGTCACTTAAGGTGATAAAGAACCGCACATACACACACACACACCACTCTTCTGATAAGAGTGAACCACGGCCAGGCGCGGGGGCTCATGCCTGTAATCCCAGCACTTTGGGAGACCAAGGAGGGTGGATCTTGAGGTCAGGAGATTGAGACTATCCTGGCCAACATGGTGAAATACAGAAAAGTTAACTAGGTATGGTGGCACACGCCTGTAATCCCAGCTTCTCAGTAGGCTGCAGCAGGAGAATAGCTTGAACCTGGGAGGTAGAGGTTGCAGTGAGCCAAGATCGTACCACTGCACTCCAGCCTGGTGACAAGAGTGAGACTCTGTCAAAAAAAAAAAAAAATAAAAAGTGGACCCACATACAGACTTCACCAGACTGTCAAAGAGTAAAGAGTACAAACTATAAATGAAAATAAGACTGCCTTGCTCTAAAATGGTGCCCATGAAGATGGAAACGTGTTAGAAGACAGTAAGGAAGATGATGGGAAATGAGAGGACTTGATCTAGAGCTGCCCTGAAAGGTCGAAGGGAAGGGGGCTGGCACCGGAGCTACTGGGGATGGAAATGGGATGAGTGGGACCTGACACCTGCAGTGACCCTTCTGCCCCTTTCACCTGGCTCCCTTGGGAATGAATGTCGCTGATGTCCCACATTTTGCCAATCCTGTGGCCCCCCATTCTCAGCTGACCGGGGCTCCTGATGATCTTGCCAACCACTCCTCCCTCCTTCAGCACTCTCTTCTCTTGACCTCCAGGACATCACATTCTCCTGGTTTTTCTGCTACGTCACTGGTCATACATTCTTGGTCTCCTTTCCTGGTTTTTCTTCATCCTGACATTAAGAGTTGGGGTTCTGCTAAGCACGGTGGCTCACACCTGTAATCTTAGCACTTTGGGAGGCCAAGGCAGGTAGATCACGGTGTCAGGGGTTTAAGACCAGCCTGGCCAACATGGTGTAACACAGTCTCTACTAAAAATACAAAAAATTAGTTGGGCATGGTGGCAGGCACCTGTAATCCCAGCTACTCAGGAGGCTGAGGCAGGAGAATCACTTGAACCCCGGAAGTGGAGGTTGCAGTGCGCCGAAATTGAGCCACTGCACTCCAGGCTGGGTGACAGTCAGAGACACCTTCAAAAAAAAAAATTGGGGTTCTTCAAGGCTCAGTTCTGGGCCCTCATCTCTCTATACTGTCTCCCTGGTGATCTCATGAACTCCTTTGGCTTCAAATATCATCTTAATACTATTTGTGCCTCCGGCTCAGACTCTCCTCCTCCAGGCTTCAGTCTGATGCAGCATTGTGTTTAAGGTATCAGATGTGGAGCCAAACTGCCTGGGCTCAAATTCTGATTCTGCTATTTACTAACTATGTGAACTGAGGAAAGTTATTCAACATCTCTGTATCTCAGTGCTTTCATCTGTGAAATGGGAATAATGACTGAATCTTCGCTGTCTGGATTGCTGCAAGAGTAAATACTTTAATA
The DNA here is from genome assembly GCF_001604975.1 of Cebus imitator. Classification (NCBI taxonomy): domain Eukaryota; kingdom Metazoa; phylum Chordata; class Mammalia; order Primates; family Cebidae; genus Cebus; species Cebus imitator. Next base: position 6,769,118 of record NW_016107346.1, on the reverse strand, counting down.
TATGCTTAGAACTATGCCTGCCACGGTACAAGAGGTTCATTGTTATTATTACGGAACATTTCCACTGGATGCCTCACAGATCTTTACTATCCAGCAGGCAATTAGATACATGATTCTGGGGCTCATCAGAAGGCCTTGGCTAGAGATATTCAACTAAGCATCCTCAGCACAGAGATGGAGGAGGATGTATCAGGCTTGAGGGAAGGGGATGGTGCTGGAGTAGTGCATAGTGACAAATGACCTGCAAGAAAGTTATAAGTGGAAATAGGCAAGGACATTAAGAAGGCCTAGTCAGGAAGGCTGGAGAAGCAGCAGGGCAGCATACTGGGGCCAAAGAGACAGAGAACGTCAAGAGGGAGGAAATAAACAACAGGCTCCGCAGACGGATGTGTCCACTGACTTGGCAGCTGATGTGGGTAGTCAGATTGCGGTGAACTGACAAGTCGAGGGATGACGGAAGTGGTCACCACTGCTGAACCTGGGATGCTTGCTCTTTTGGGTCTGGATGGCCTTTCTCCTCTGACATTCACTTGATGACACTGGACTCGTCTTTTGAGATACGGATCAATCATGCTGTTCCTGAAGAAGCCTCTCTGATCCGGTCTGATGGATCATTACCCCCACCTGCCTAATAACAGCACATGGTGTGTGTCTCTGCTCTAGATCATGATGTATTATAAATGGCGGATGTCTGCTGCCTATACTGAACTGTGAGCTCCCTGAAAGCAGTGGCCATGCTGTCATTGTCACTGTCACCAAAGTCATCATGACCATCAACATAATTATCTTTATTAATATCACCACCACTATCACATCACCATTGTCGCTGTCAGTGTTCTCACCACCACTAGCTTGTTGTTGTTGTTTGAGATGGAGTTTTGCTCTTGTTGCCCAGGCTGGAGTGCAGTGGCATAATCTCGGCTCACTGCAACCTCCACTTCCCAGGTTCAAGCAATTCTCCTGCCTCAGTCTCCCAAGTAGCTGGGACTGCAGGCACATGCCACCATGCCCAGCTAATTTTGTATTTTTTTAAGTAGAGATGGGGTTTCACCCAGTTGGCCAGGCTGGTCTCGACCTCCTGACATCAGGTGATCCACCCACCTCAGCCTCCCAAAGTGCTGGGATTACAGGTGCACATGAGCCACCATGCCCGGTCTCACCACCACTATTACATCATACAATCATCACTATCCTCGCTGTTATCATTAGTGCCACCACTCATCATCGTCACCATCATCACTACCAGTGCCATCAACATCACTGACATCAACCAGCATCAACACCATCACCGTCACTGTCATCCCCATCAGCATCACCATTAGGACCACCACCATCATCTTCACTCATTTTATAGGACAAATACCATGGGCCAGGCACTGAGCTAAGTGCTCTACATAAACCATATGCTTTTTTTCTCATGAAAAGACCCAAAGTGAAGTGTTATTGTCATAGCTCTATTTTACAGATAAAGAAACTACTTGATATTTGTATCCCAGCACTTTACACAGTTCTTGGGTTTTTATCGAGCTCAAAGGAGTCTGAGCCAGAGATATGAAGAATTTCCCCTCACAACATTGTGTGCTCAATAGCTATTTATGGAATGAAGGAAAGAACGAGTGAATGGTTCTGACTTTGCTTTGAAAAACTATTCATCCTTTTAGAAGAATAATTCCATCTTTAGTGACTGCATTGTGTAAAACAGTCGTAATAAGACCTGTCCCTAGACTTCCCAGGGATTTTCTGAAAATATCAATACTTTCAACCGTAGACCCACTCAAATTCTGGCAGGGACTGAACTTGCATGACATGTGAGGAAGAAGGTAGATCCAGACAGAGAGGAGACCTGAGGTCCTCCTTGCCTCTTCCTGCTGTAAATTTCTAAGTCTGGGCTTAAAATAAACTTTAAAGGCATATGAGTTTTGTGCTCCAATACTGCTCTGGATGGGACTGAGTTGCAAGGCTAGATGGCTGCATGGACTCCCTGGGACCTATCCCAAGATATCACCCAGGTGGGGAAAAACAAAGCCCCAGAGAGGATTTAGAAGAGTGGTGGGAGAAAAATTAAGGTCTGGTTTGTTCTGTAAAATTCAACATAGTATAATGGGCAAAAATCAGTCATGTGATTAAGAGATGCGCCTCTGAAGCACTTACTTCTGGAACAGAAGGACCTGTAGGTGCGGAGTGTCTTGAAACATGTGTGTGGCGACAGAAGCAAGTGCTGGCGAGTCCTGACAGTCCAGCTGCTGCAGGTTGGGGGTCGCCTTGAAAATGTCCCCCTCCAGGGTCGTCAGCCGAGGCATCTTCCTCAGGTGGAGGGATGTGAGCTTTGGCAGGTCTCTGAGCCACCCTGACTCAACTGAAACACAGAGGGGAAACTGCCCACTACTCCAGAAGGCACAAACCCAGGAGGCCAGCATGGCATGAAGGAAAGGAGGAGGAAAGAAAGAGAGTGGCAGAGTAAGTGGTGAAGTCATTGCTGAGCATTGGCACAGTTAGCAGCTCTGGGAATCACAGAAGCGTGGCCATTTCAGCCGGAAGGGCGCTCAGGGAGAACCAGTTCTTCCCTTCTGACAGTCTGAGTCAAGGCTAAAGAGGGGATTGATTGGCCCAAGGCCACATAACTGGAAAGGGGCAGAGACAAGGCTTGAACCCAGGACACTGTCTCCAAGTCTGTTGCTGCCTCACTCTCTCATTAAAGTTCACACGAAAAGTAACCAGAAGTCCCTCTGATCTCTCTCAGGAGTGGGAAACTTCCGCAGAACATAATTAATGAGGCAAGGGGCCCCAGAAACCTAATTCTGTGGCTCTCTTAATAAATGGAGAATGTGTTCCTACTCCTCTGTAGTCCCCATTCTAGCTGTTTTTTTCTCTGTCTGTGATGGAACAGGTGGCTGTAGACACGTGAAATGTTTTTAAAAAATAGTAAAACCAACCTTGTGCATCAAAGAACACCAGGAAGCGGAGACCAGTTATCCTCACCACTCTCCCGTGTCTTGTTTGAGTGATTCAACATTCACGGAAACAGTTTCGTCCAGCCAGGTAGAGAAATCAATGAATTCATCCTGCAAGCCTCAGTCACTGCCGCTAACTGCATGTTTGCAGCGCAGTTTTTCTATTAATCAGCCGCAAAGCGTGCACTCACTTCCCCATTCCACAAGCACTTACCCAGCCATGCTGGGAAGTAGTAGAACCGCGTGGTTACAGTGTTGGGCTCTCCCAGAATGCCTGGGTTCAGATTTGCTCAATGAGCTGTGAGACCACAGGCGAGTTTCACCTTTCTGTGCTTTGGCTTTGGGTCCCTCATATGTAAAACGGAGATGGTAACGGTTCCCACCTCTTAGGACTCAAGAAAGTGACTCCTGTGTGGCGCTTCAAACTGGGCCCGCTTGCTCGAAAAATGTAGCTGGTGTTTTTTTGTTTGTTTTGTTTTGAATGCTGCTGCAAGCTGAGCAGCCGGGTCACCCCTCGAGGAAGAACGCATCCCTGCCCCCAGGAGTGCAAGCGCAGCCTGGCTCTGCGCTCAGAGCCGCTGAAAACGCGGGACACCCGGACTCACCCCGTTCGAGGAACGTGCCGCTGAGATCCAGGACCTCGAGCGTGGCCAGGGGCGCGCCGTCCTCTCCAGCGAACGCCGCCTCGGCGATGCCCCCCTGGGGGCCGCGACCCAGCGCGGTGAAGGAGAGGTTGAGGAGCTGCAGCGCAGGGAAGCAGGCGAAGGTCCGGGGCTGCAGCGCCTGCAGCGGGTTCCCGGCGAGCGCCAGGGCGCGGAGGCTGCTCAGCGCGGGGCCGGCGCACCGCGGAAGGGCTGCCAACTGGTTGCAGCTGAGGTCCAGGGTGCGCAGCCCCGCCGGCCCGCCCGGGCCCCAGCGCAGCGCGGCGATGCGGTTGTGGCGGAGGGCCAGCACCTGCAGCTGCTCCAGGTGGCCGAGCTCCGACGCACTCAGCGCGCGCAGCAGGTTGTGGCTGGCGTCGAGCCTGCGCAGTGTGCGCGGTAGGCAACCGGGCAGGCGCTCCAGGCTGCGGTTCGCCAGGCTCAAGGTCGTCGCCTCAGCGGCGGGCAGACCCTCGCAGGGCGAGTCGGTGGCGTTGCTGCCACTGCTCTCCCAGGGGCCCTGCCGAGTGACCCGGAAGAGCGGGACCCTCTCCTGCGGAGGGTCTGCCCAGCTGGGGCGCAGCACCACCACTAGCAACAGCAGGGCTTGCCGCATGGCCTCTGGGGAGAGAACAGCAGGACGCCCATTAAATCCAATCCCCGAACAAAGGGGCAGATGCGCGTCCCACCACCACCCCAAGGGCTCTGTGGAGGAACACAGGCCCTGGATGTTCCACGAAGGGCAGCGAGACGTTCCCAGAGTCGCCTAGTGTGCAGTGACTTCGCCACTGTCTGCTTTTGCCCTATCGTCTCCCCCAGGAGCGCCGTGGTCTTCCTCCTCTTACGGATGCCTTTTCCTCTTGTTGTGGGAGGGACACCTTCCTCATCTGTCCAGTCTGGGCCTGAATCTCTCCGTAACTCTCCCCGTTTATGTACCCCCATCCTGGGAGCTTCTGCAGGAAAGGGATGCCCCCTTTTATTGCTGCAAACTCTCCCCAGGTAAACAGTCGCTGATCCATAAACGTGAATGCCCTCAGGGAGAAACTCTGCTTCGATAGAAACAGGGACTCTGGAAGATTTTGTCAGTCCATCAGCTCTCAGTTATGCCGCTTTTCCCCATTAAAACTGCCCAACCACAGGGGAGTCCTAGTTTGCCTAGAACAAGCCCTGGAGTCCGTTTCTTGGGAGCATGCTCAGGGTGGCCTTCAGAAGAAAGCAGCCCTGTAAGTCCAAGCCCTGTGGACCCCGGAGACCCTGCAGCCAGGCATTTCCGGGTCCCATGAGGTTCCAACAGAATCCAGAGCCCCCGGTATTAGCCCTGCCCAGGAGGGATGGCTGAGAGCTGCTAGTCGTGGAGTTTCTAGGGTACCTAGGGTTGCACAGGTCGGCTGGGAGATCAAGCCGAGGCAGATCTGGCAGCCATGGGCTCCCTTGGGAGTGGCAAAGATGCTGTTAACCAGGGCCTCACCACGAGGTCACTGCTCGATATCCCTCATGACTGCAGATGTATATTCCTGCTCAGCTCTCTGAGCCAACCAGCAGATCTCCGAGCAACCACGCAGGCTCCAGGGGAAGGGTCTCTCTACTGCTAGCTGGGGGCGAAGGCAGTGAGAACGATCTTGGAACCTAAAGCCAGGAACGTGTGCGTCCAGCAGTGTGTCGTGCTCACCTGAAAGTTGTCCTTTTGGAGTGCGGCTCCTCTGGATGCACCTCTGCAGTTCTCGGTTCTGTTTTGTAGATTCCAGGGACCAGTGATTTGGACAGCAGCTCAGCTCTGAACTCCACAGGGAGGCCTGTCTCCAAGCTACCTCTCCCCCACAACCCCCATCCACTGAGCAGGCTTAAGATACTCCAGCCTTTCCCATGCCTCTCCTTTCCCATCAAGACACTGTTGGCTTTAGCCAGCACCCTCATTGCTCAGCTCCCTCCTCTCCCGCTAGGGCCTGTGCCTGCCCCTTCCCAGGCTTGGCACCTCCTCCTAGCCCTCCCCACCTTCACCTCTCCTAACACCACCTTTCCCAGGCTGGAGAAATGAAAGGAGTCAGCGCTGAGGGCTAATGGAGTGCAGTGAGGCAGACCAGTGCTGTCACCTCTCTGGAATCTGACCCTTCCTGCCAGGTGGCTCCCATTTCCTGGGACGGCTGGAGGCTGAGTGATGAGCCCGCAAGAAAAGCAAGCTGTTTCTCCCAAAGGAGCATCCGAGTGTAGGGGAAGCTGGTAGGGATTTCCAGGAAAAAGTGGCAGGAGAGGGGATACTCAGAAGGGCCTGGGGCAGGAGCAGGCTCGAACCAGACCCAGGAGGCCCCGCGGAGAGTTTGTTTGGTGGCTCTGGGACCCTGCTCAGTGACAGTGTGGACGTTCATCTATCTTAAGGAGTGAGAATAAACAGAGGGCAGAAATGCAGAAGGGACATTCCTGCTCCATGCCGGGGAGGATGGGTCCTGACTACCAGCAGCAAGGGCTCCCGAAGATGTGATGCTTGAGTGAGCTTTGTTTAGGGCACGTTTGTTTAGAGAAGACAGCGCCTCTCTCCCTCAAAGTCCCAAGGCAGAGCCCAGTCATTTCCTCTGAGGGCCTTTGATCTGCACCCACTCCTCATCCCGCCCAGCCCCGTCTGAGAGTTCATCAAGGTTAATGAGCCCCAGCATCGAATGAGCCCCAGCATCGTGTGACAGATGCTGAGACCAGACAGACCCCGAGACCAGAACTGTACGTATCTTTCCTCTTGTTAGACCTTATCTGGACAGCCCTGAGGCATTCTAGGATACCTCAAAAGCTGGCCTGTTAGGGTTGATTGGATAACTGGAAATTCCTTTGAGGCCTTTCCACCCAAAGCCTGCAAAATATCCTTCCAGTCTCAGTGCCAGCTAGGACCCAGCTGCTCAGAAGCAGGGAGGGGCTGCTGTGTGCTCCCCAGCCTGGGACTCAGGCAGCACCTCCCAGGGAGCCTGGACCCAGGCCCCAGAAGTAGAAACACATGCCATGGTGACCCAGCCAGGTGGGAAGGAGAAGTCAGGGAGAGGTGGGGTCAGCATGCAGGCCAGTGGGCAGCCTGCTTCCTTTCTGCCTTTGCACCGAGGGCTCCACGTCCAAGAATTAACATGAAGTCAGGCATGGTGGCTTATGCCTGTAATCCCAGCATGTTGGGAGGCCGAGGCAGGCAGGCAGGTAGGAGTTCAAGACAAGCCTGGGTGACATAGCAAGACCTCATCTCCATCAAACAAACAAACGAACAAACAGAATTAGAGCATCGTGTTTCCTTCAGAGTCAAACCAGCCAGTTCCACCCATGAAGGCGACTGACCATGCTGAGGCCAGCAGGGACTTGGGGAGTCCGGGCAGGACTTTCCCAGATGAAAAGGAGCCAAGTCCATCCTGTTTTTTTTTTTTTTTTGAGACGGAGTTTCACTCATGCTACCCAGGCTGG
>NW_016107346.1:6730566-6761960 GCF_001604975.1 Cebus imitator | reverse complement strand
TACAGGCACGCGCCACCATGCCCAGCTAATTTTTTGTATTTTTGGTAGAGACGGGGTTTCACCATGTTGACCAGGATGGTCTTGATCTCTTGACCTTGTGATCCACCCGCCTCGGCCTCCCAAAGTGCTGGGATTACAGGCTTGAGCCACCACGCCCGGCCTCCATCCTGGTTTGAACAGAGACCCTGAGGAGGAAGGAAGCTGGTTCACCTTGGAGGCTTATAAAACAGGAGCTCGGGGAGCCATGCCGAGGTGCCACTCCTCCGTGCACCAGTGGGCAAGGGTTCTGGAGCAGCCTTGACTGAAGAATCCTCCTGAGGTCACCATCCTGTGCTTTCCTGGAGCCCCAGGTCTTCAGAGTCGACTTCTTGTCACAGCTATTGCTGGCCAGTTTGCCAGTAGTGGCAAGGGCCTGGCCTGGCCAGGCTGACGTGAGGTTGGCCCTCTGGATTGCCCCTGTTGCCCTGGTCATACCCAACCCTGGCATGCACATCCTTGGCAGGCTGCCCCATTCAGCTTCTGAGCTGGGGAGGGTGATGGCAGATGAATATGGCAGGGTTTGCTTATCGGTCTTTCTGGGGTATTGGGTTGGCTTTGCCCCAGTAGGTACACTGTGCTGGGCATCATCATCCCCCTTTTTAAAATTGAGCACCTACTACAGTGAGATCCTAATGCCATATGCATGGTCCCATCTAATCCTCCCAGGTTCTCACTACTATACCTATGTTACAGATGCAGAAACTGAGGCTTGCTAAGGTTTTGTGCTCTAGATTCTGGAGCACGTATGGGTGAGATTTAACCACTGTCTTTTTTTTTTTAAACAGAGTGTCCCTCTGTCACCCAGGCTGAAGTGCAACAGCACAGGTGTGGCTTACTGCAGCCCCTGCCTCCCAGGTTCCAGTGATTCTCATGCCTCAGCCTCTCAAGTAGCTGGGATTACAGGCATGCACCATCATGCCTGGCTAATTTTGGGGGGGGGGTAGTATTTTTAGTAGAGATGGGGTTTTACCATGTTGGCCAGGCTGGTCCGGAACCCCTGGCCTCAAGTGATTCACTCACCTTGGCCTCCCAAAGTGCTGGGATTACATGCGTGAGCCACTGCACCCAGCTACACCAGTGTCTTATATTGCCTTCCGTAGACTTCAGCATTTGATACTATAATATGCCTTTAAGCACAAGAGAGCCTTTTCCAAATACTGAGACCCAAATTGTGTGAGAAGCCAAGACAATGGGAAATTTCCTTCCATAGTCGAGGAGCTCGTTCTGCAAATACACAGAGCTGATTTCTTGGGTCACTGTGGGCCCAAGGAGGATGACTGGGTAGGGCCTACCAGGCACCTCTCGGGGAGGGTCAGCCCTCTTCTCCCAGTCTTTTCTTCTCTTCTAGCACTTCTTAGAGGTCAGGACAAGATGACTAAAGTGTTTGTCCCCACCAGAGAAGAATGCTAAGGTCTCGCAACACAATCCTGGAACCCACAAATGTGTGTCCTTCAAATGCCACGCCAAGTGCCGTGCCATGCCTTGCCCTCCATGGCTTTACTGAGCTGTTCCTCTGCCTGGGTACACCCCACTTGATTGCCTTAGTCTCCATGTCAGCTAATTTTTTTGAATATCTAGCGTGCATCCCCTTGAAAGGAGACCCTGAGATAAAGACCTGGGTGCCATGCAGGTAATTTATTTGGGAAGCGATCTCAAGGTATGCGGAGATGGAGTAAGGAAGTAAGACAGGAAAGGCGCTGATGATGTGTTGATGAGCAGGGACTGCTGTAGACAATTGGAACTCCGTCTTGCTGGGGACCTCTGCGAGACTGTGTAGAGCATACCTCAGGGTTGTTCCATCGAGTGGCCAGGAAGAGGAGGTATCTACGCACCAGTTGCTGCTTCTTGTTGGTTTGAAAGTTTCTTCCTGGGGGTTTAACTCCTGGCACATAGTTCAAGCAACTCCACAGAGAGTTAAGGGGATAGGGTGGGCATTGACAGCACCTGCTGTAGCACCCTTTAAGATTTCACCAAGTGGATGCCCTCAAGCTGAATCAAGTGCATTCGTTGGTGTTCTTTCCTAGGTAACATTGGCTACCTGCCATCAAGCGGATTGACTTGGCTCTTGTGTAATTTAGTACTAAACTTCCTGATAACTGGGCCACAGGATTTATTTCCTAGCCCCAGTGCCAGGGGTGGCGTCTGGCACACGGGAGAAATGTTCCAGACAAATGAATGGGAAAAGGCATAACTGTGTACACGGAGGATCATGGTGTTCTCCACAGTGCCCAGAGCGGATGCGGCAGGACTCCAAACAGTAAAAATCAAGTTCAAGTTCCTGAAATTCACAGCCCAAATCCTCTAGCATCCCAGCATTGAGAAGGGCTATGGTGAGAGTTGAGACGGAGAAATGAGCAGAAGTGGAGGTGGAAAATTGAGTCCCAGAAAACTTTCCAATTCAGATTCCCCACACTCTTATGATTTTGGGGGGGAAAATCTCTTAGAAGAAGATTACAGGTTTAGACTGACAGTAAAAGCACAGCCTCAGGGGAAAAAGAGCAGTGATTATATACTTGGCCACACTTTTATGGATTTAGATAAAAATCAGAGTCATGGATCTTTGGCCTTTGAAGGATCTTTGGAACTTGTCTGGTCCCACCCTTCCTTGTCCATTTTAGGAGAAAACTTGAGCCCCAGAGAGGGAAATTGGCTTGTCTGAGGTTACGCAGCGTTGAGTTCCTAGTTACCTAGTGAGAAGGAAGGGTGATCTAATTCTCACTGTTTTACGCTGGCTATGGGCTTATTTGCACAGCTGACCAGGTCTCTCCTGCCGTGATATTAGCAGAGTGAGTTTTTCCTGAAGGTATGGCTAAGTAAACACACCTGGTAAGCATCAAAACACTGGGCAGTTTCAGGGGCTCTGACTCCTGCTGTTCTCATCTCATCCTCAGAACTCCAGGAATAAATTCTCCCAGTACAGACTGCCCCAGCGACCCAGAACTGGTATCTTCTAAGTGGGTCCTGTCCACCTCTCTTTACAGCTCTTGCAGCCTACGGTGGGGTGATTGAGGGCTGACCCAGGTGACCGGTGACTGCTCAGCCAGCTGCCCCTGCCCTGCCCTCCACATGCCAGCCAGCTATGCTGAGGAGTTTTCCCCCAAATACGGAGTTGGAATGTACAAGTCTGAAGATTACATTCTTCTCTGACACCAGAGATAAGCCAGAGGAATGGGAGGGTGATTGTGGGAGGAGACGGTACCAGGTTGTCAAATCTCCGGGAAGAGCCAGCTCTCCCGAAATGGAATGTGGAAAAGAGGCTTTCAAGTGGTAGAAACCAAGATATCTGAGTGGGCTCACTGACGTGGCTGAGCTGCCTCTGAGGAAATGATCTGAAGGAAATAAAGTAGTAATGGGTTGAGACTCATGTTTATTTTCTTGTTGACGTGTCACTCACCAAGTCAGATTTCAGCATGACGATTGATGAAATGTTTCGAATCTTAAAAAATACCATTCAAGATCCTTTAAAAATCCATAGTGGAAAAAATTCAAACAGAAATGTGAGGTCAGACTCTAACCTGCCACTTTATTTTGCATGTGACCATAGGAAGTGGGATGGGACAGTGGATAGGAAAATTTACAAATTATATCCTGGAATTTACCACAGCCAGAGACAGCACACTAGATGAAAAGGACCTTAACTGGGACACAAGATGCTGGGTTCTCATTTCATCACGTCTACCATCTTTCTGGGTACAATGTCTGTGTTCTTAAACTTCTGTCTATCTCGTAGTTTTCATCTGTAAAGTAAATGAAATTGACTTAGCATTCAGTACATATATCTTGAGACCATGCTGGTGCATGATCCAGGTGTCCAGTATGTAACATGGGGGCTCAGAGATGAACAAGACTTGAACCATGCCCCCAAGCAGTTTCCAGCCTAGAAGGGGTAGAAGACAGAAATAAATCATGCACAGTGTGAACACACTATCGCATCACAAAAAGTTCAACTGTGAGCTCTGTCGGTCCAGGAAGTGTGTGCAGCTTGTTCACAGCTGCATCTGAGTATCTGGCAGCACCTGCACACAATAGATGCTTAAGAAAGATTTACTGGGCTGGGCGTGGGGGCTCACACCTGTAATCCTAGCACTTTGGAAGGCCGAGGAGGGTGGATCACCTGAGGTCAGGAGCTGGAGACCAGCCTGGCCAACATGGTGAAACCCCATCTCTACTAAAAATACAAAAATTAGCTGGGTGTGGTGGCACATGCCTGTAATCCCAGCTACTCAGGGCTGTGAGGCAGGAGAATCGCTTGAACCAAGGAGGCGAAGGTTGCGGTGAGCCAAGATTGCACCATTGCACTCCGGCCTGGGCAACAAGCATGAAACTCCATCTCAAAAAAAAAAAAAAGAGAGAGAGAAAGAGATTTACTGAATGAATGAATGACTGTGGCTGTGCCCTCTCCTCCTGTTTCTGATCAGTTACAGTCCCTTATTTGGAATTTTTCACAGAAGAGCAGTCAGGGTTTGTCTGTGCATTTATTTAGATTTCCAATATGTTAACAAAAATTCTTTCAAAAATAAAAGTGCTTGACAAAGCAATGATTTGGACTCTTGTGGAGCTCAAGTGTTGTTTGTTCCCCATTGCTATAGAAACAAGCAGATGCAGTGGGGATGTTCAATAACATTTTGTTGAATAAAAAAACACATGCTGTTCAATAGCCTATGAGCATGTGATCAACATCATTATTTACCATAGAAATGCAAATTTAAGCCACAATGAAATACTGTAGTACACCCACCAGAATGGCCAAAATTTAAAAGATTGACACCATCAAATGATGCCTAGGATGTGGAGCAAATATAGCTTTTTTTTTTTTTTTGAGGTGGGGTCTCACTAGGTTGTCCAGGCTAAGCTGAAACTCCTGGGCTCAAATGATACCTGGCTAGAACTCATACACTGCTGGTGGGAATGTCAAATGGTATAGCTGCTTTGGAAAATAGGTTGGCAGTATCTATGAATGCTGAGCATGTATGTATCCTATTACTCAGCAATTACACTCCTGGGTTTATACTCTAGGGAAATGAGTAGGTATAGCCACCAAAATAATGTTTATAGCAACTTTATAAATGCTCCAAAATGGAAACAACCCAAGGGGCTATCAAAAGGAAAATTGATGCATAAGTCATGGTACAGTCATACAGTGGGTTACTATACAGCCACAAAAAAGAATAAACTATGCCACGCTTAACAACACAGATTAATGAATCTCATAGATGTTCTGTTGGATAACAGAAGCCGACACAGAGGAGTACATACTATACAGGTTTATTTTTATGGAATTCGAGAAGAGGCAAAACTAGTTGATGGTCAGAATAATGGTTACCTCTTAAGAGCATCCTGGGCTGAGGAACCAGCATGTGAAAGGAATGGAGGCTTGATAAGGAATGGTGTGTTGAGCAAATAGGAGGTTGAATATGGTGGAAGAGTGGGAGGATGGTAGGGGCCATGGAGGAGGAGTGTAGGGAGGAGAGATTGAAAAGGTTATTTGGGGTCATTTTGTGAAAGGCTCAGTGGTAGTCATCAGGGCTGTTGCCCACATTGTTCAGATTTTCCCTCTTTTGGGTACTGGTAGGATTGTACTGCCTAGCCCTTTGCGGTTGGGTGGGGCCATGTTTCCTTGTTTTGTTCTGGCCAGTGATTTGCAACAGGAAGAGATGTGTGTCACTTCCAGACAATGCCATCCAATTGTTGGTGCAAGGCCCTCCAGAGCTCTTTCTTCCTCACTGGCATGGCAGTTGGCACCATTTGGTCTGGTGGTTGCTTCATCAGCCTGGAACTCCCCCAGGGCTGATCACAATGCATACACAGTATGAGAAATAAACCTTTGTGGTTTTAGGTTGCTTGTTACCACAGCATAGCCTATTTATTTAGATGGATACAGGCCTTGATTTTAGTGTCAGTTTCATTGTTTCATTCATTCATTCATTCATTCATTCATTCATTCATCATGTTGAAGGCCGCTCTGCACTAGACACTGTTCTAAATGCCAGAGCAGACATAGTCCCTCCTCTTGAGCTTTCGTTCTGTTGGGGAATGCAGACAATGTGCAAAAAAATGAACAAGGTCATTATGGATTTTTAAATTTTTATTTATTTTTAATTTTTTAATTTCTGTGGGTGCATGGTGGGTAATTACAGATTGCAATAAGAGTTATAAAGGAAATAAACAGGATGATGTGACATAAAGGAATTGGAAAGGAGAGTGGAGATGGTCATCAAGAAGGGTGACTTCATTTGAACTGAGACCTGAGGATGAGAGGGAGCTATCTTGCACAGGGCCATAGGAATAATGTTCCAGGCAATGGCAAGAAAGAGCCTGCTCTGTCTGAGACACCCTTGTTGCTGTGTGGATTGCAGGCAAAAGCAAGCTGGAAAGCTACCTCAGGAAGGTGTTGAAAATGCTCATTGGGGAGGGGGGGATGTTGCCCTCAGAGTAATGACAGTGAAGGTGAAGACAAGTACACAAGTTTGAACTATGTTTTGAAAGTAGAATCAACATACCTGTTGGTGGATTGGAAGTGAAGTTTGTTAGGTTGAATAATAGTCCCCAAAGATATCCATGTGTTAGTCCCTGGAACATGTAAATGTTATCTTATATAGCAAAAGAAACTTGGCATATATGATTAAAGTAACGACCTTGAGATGAGGTGATTATCCTGGATTATTCTAGGGGGCCCTGAATGTAATCACTACTGTTCGTATAAGAGGGAGGAAGAAGAAGATCTCACTATAAAGAAAGCAATGTGAAGATGGAAGGGAGGCCAGGCGTGGTGGCTAATGCCTGTAATCTCAATACCTTGGAAGGCCAGGGTGGGAGGTTTGCTTGAGCCTGTGGCATTGATCATGTCGGGGGTCACCACCCAAGTTGTTGATCACCATCTGTGGAGGTCTGTCCTGCAGACCCTGACTCAGAGACAGATGAATAAAATACACTCTTAGACACAGAATACAGTGTAAGAGTTGGGCTGTGGGGTCGTCAGCTGCTCTCAGAGGGCAATTGTAGCTAACTGACCACTATTTGCTGTTCTCCCTCACATTTATTCAGTGTAGACTTAATAACAGAGGTTCTAATTCAACACACTTGTGGTTGAAAGAGTGGTTTTATGAATGATAAAAGCTTTTGGTTCTGGAGCCCAGAGTAAACACCATTAACAGGTGATCCCCACCCCCTCATCAACCTCCCACTGAGAGGACCATCAGACACAAAGTTTACATGAGTAAACAAATGAGTAGAGGTAAAGGAACGTGGGGCAAACAGACAGCTTCTTTATCCCTAATCTTCATCCTATGACCAAATTCTCTAAGATAAGAACTGGCTGCCTTCAGCCCATTCCATAAGTTAATAAAACCTTGTCAGCCTTCCAAAAGATTTGAGACTATAATCTTACAACTTTCCCTAATGTTTCCTTAATGTTTTGCCAGCCACCCTGAATGAATCTCTACATGAGCCCAGGCATTTAAAACCGGCCTGGGCAACATAGGGAGACCATCTCTTTATAAAAGGTTTAAAAATTAGCCAGGGTCGGGTGCAGTGGCACATGCCTGTAGTCCCAGCTACTCAGGAGGCTGAGGTGGGAGCATCACTTGAGCCAAGGAGTTCTGGGCTGTATAGTGTGTTATGCTGATTGGGTGTCTGCACTAAGTTTGGCATCAATATGGTGACCTCCCGGGATCGGGAGACCACCAGGTTGCCTAAGGAGGGATGAACCAGCCTAGGTCAGAAACAGAGCAGGTCAAAACTCCTGTGTTCATCAGTCGTGAGATCACACCTGGGAATAGCCACTGCACTCCAGCCTGGGCAATAGAGTAAGACTGCATCTCTAAAAAAAATAAATAAATAAAAATAAAATAAAATAAGTAAATAAATAAAAACTAGCCATGTATGTTGGTGCATGCCTGTGGTTCCAGCTAATTGGGAGGCTGAGGTGGGAGGTTGAGGCTGCAGCCAGCTGTGATTGCACTACACTCCCAGCCTGGGTGACGGAGGGAGATCCTGTCTCAGAGAAACAAAACAACAACAACAAAACCAAAGGAAGACACTACGATGACTTTGAAGATCGAGAAAGGGACCATCGAATGCAAGCAATGCAGCAAGGAACTGGCTGGGGTCCTCCGGAGGGTGTGTGGCCCTACTGACACCTTGACTTTGGCCCAGTGAAACTGATTTCAGGATTGTCCCTCCAGAACTTTGAGACAATAAATGTGTATGCTGTTGTTGTTACTTTTATTGTGGTAGAATATATATGACATAATATTTATCATTTAAACATTTGTCAAGTGTGCACTCCAGTGGCATTAAATACATTCACAATGATATTGTGTAACCATCACCACTATCTATACCTGAAACATTTTCATCATCCCCAACAAAAACCCTGTACCCATGAGACAAGTACTCCCACTTTCCCCCAAGCCTTGGTAACCTCTATTCTACTTTGTCTCTATATTCTAGGTACCTCATATAAGTGGAATCATACAATATTTGTCCTTTAGTTTCTGGTTGGACTAAGCATAATTTTCAAGATTGATCCATGTTGCAGTACATGTCAAGATGTTATTCCTTTTTATGGCTGAATAATACTGTGTTGGTTCATTCTCACACTGCTATAAGGAGGTACGTGAGACTGGGTAATTTATAAAGAAAAGAGGTTTAATTGGCTCATGGTT
Source organism: Cebus imitator (assembly GCF_001604975.1). Lineage (NCBI taxonomy): Eukaryota > Metazoa > Chordata > Mammalia > Primates > Cebidae > Cebus > Cebus imitator. The sequence continues at coordinate 6,753,255 of NW_016107346.1, read as the reverse complement.
CCACAGACTACACAGGAAGCATGACTGAAGAGGCCACGGGGAGCTTTTACTCAAGGCAGAGCAAGCATATTCACACAGCTGGAGCAGGAGGAAGAGGAAGAGCGGGAGGCACCATGCATGTCCAGACAACCAAATCTCGTGAGAACTCGATCATGAGAACAGCACCAAAGGTGGCAATCCACCCCCATGACCCAGTCACCTCCCACCAAGTCCCACCTCCAATATTGGGGATTACAGTTCGACATGAGACTTGGGTGGTGACACAAATCCAAACCATATCAAATATTGTAGGTTGGTTTCAGCCACCGAATTTGTGATAATTTGTTACAGCAGCTGCAGAAAACTAATACATGAGGGATGAGAGGAAAGAAGGCATGCAGGAGCATCCCCAGGCTTCTGGCTGAGAACTGGTTGGATTGAGATGCCATTTCCTGGGACAGAGAAATCTGAAAGAGCAACCTATCAGGGGTAGGGAAATCACAGGCTTGTTTTGGCCATATGACATTTGAGATGTCTGTCAGGCCTCCAAAGGAAATGTTGAGGAGACAGTTGGCAACTCAGCTCTGGAATTCAGGGGAGAGCTGGGGCTACATTTGAGAGGCATCAGTGTGAGATGGTGCTTAGAGCTAATAGATGGATTGAGGTCACCTAGGGAAAATTAGTGGAGAGAGAAAAGAAGGGGATGAAGCTATCATTCTATCCTTTGAAGGTGCACAGAGGAGGAAGAATGAGCTGAGGGGGATGAGAAGGAGCAGTCAGGGAGGTAGAAGAAAACTCAGAAAAGTTTGAGATCATGAAAGGCGGGAGGCCTGTGTTTCATTGAGAGGATATCTGATCAGGTTTTTAGAGGCTAATTAGGAGGAGACATTTATGACCTGGACAAGAGCAGGGTACTGAGGGGCTGAGACTGAAGCAGGAGAGGAGTGAGTTAGAACAAGAGAAAGCGCGTGTTAGCCTTCTTAACTCTCTGGAGAAGTTTTGTGATGAGATGGAGCAGAAAGATAGGGCAGGGGAGAGTTTAAAAATTGTTTAAGGTGGGGGACATTGCTGTGGTTATTTCTTGCTAACAAGTATCCCAAAACTTAGTGGTTTAAAACAAGTCATTATTCAGTATATCTTCACTTAATGTTGTTTATAGGTTCTTAGAACCTGTGACTTTAAATGAAACCAGTTTTGCTATAGGTGAATTGATATAAACAAGAATTAAGTTCCTGTGGGATATTTCTGGTCACAAAACATCACCAAACTTACAAATAAAGACCAAAACACTTCTAATGTTTAATATTAAGATAAATGTGAGCTATACATGTATTTAAGAAAGATCAGGCTGGGTGTGGTGCTCACGCTTGTAATTCTAGCACTTTGGGAGGCCAAGGCAGGTGGATCACCTCAGGTCAGGAGTTTGAGACCAGCCTGGCCAACATGGCGAAACCCTGTCTCTACTAAAAATACAAAAATTAGCTGGGCGCGGTGGCAGGCGCCTATAATCTCAGCTACTCAGGGGGCTGAGACAGGAGAATCACTTGAGCCTGGGAGGCAGAGATTGCAGTGAGCCGAGATTGTGCCATTGAACTCCAGCCTGAAGGACAGAGGAAGGCTCTGTCTCAAAAAAAAAAAAAAAAAAAGAAAGAAAGGTTAATAAAAACAAGTAAGATCATTATTTCCCTGCTTATTCCAGTTCAGGGTAGCAGGCGGCCTTTCCCAGCAGCTCAGGGTGCAAGACTGGAGCCAGCCCTGGGCAGGACACCACACCATTGCAGGGTGCACTCACACACACATACACACTCACTCAGACGTGAACCATGTAGACAGGCCAATGAACTTGATATGCACAACTTTGAGACTTGGAAGGAAAGCACAATGCCTGGGGAAAAGACATGGGAAGAACCTGCAAACTTCACAGAGACAGTTGACTGATTTTTTTTATCCTCATCAACATTATAACAAAATGATACTGAATGAAACAATATGATTTGAGGACCTGCTGTTTGATTCCATTATTTTGTGGGTTAGGAATTTGGTTAGAGGCCTCCTAGATGATTCTTTTTTTTTTTTTTTTGAGGCAGAGTTTCCACTCATGTTACCCAGGCTAGAGTGCAATGGCGCGATCTCGGCTCACCGCAACCTCCACCTCCTGGATTCTGGCAATTCTCCTGCCTCAGCCTCCCGAGTAGCTGGGATTACAGGCACGCGCCACCATGCCCAGCTAATTTTTTGTATTTTTAGTAGAGACGGGGTTTCACCATGTTGACCAGGATGGTCTTGATCTCTTGACCTTGTGATCCACCCGCCTCAGCCTCCCAAAGTGCTGGGATTACAGGCTTGAGCCACCGCGCCCGGCCGATGATTCTTTTACTCCATGTATCATTGACTGGGGTCATTGGTGGTATTGAGCTGTTGAAAGGGCTGGTTTTGAGGATTCAAGGTGGCTTCACTCACATGCCTGGCACCTTGATGGGGATGGTCAGAAGGCTGGGCTCCACCAGGACTGTTGACTGGAGTACAAACATGTGACTTCTCTAGCATGGTGGCACCAGAATAATTGAAGTTCTTGCAAAGTGGCCTCAGGGCTCTAGGAGGGAGTGTTCCAGCAAACAGGACAGACGCTGCATGGCCTTCCATGACCTATGCTTGGAGGTCACATAGTATCCCTTTTGATGTACTCTATTGGTCAATCTAGCCACAAACCCATCCAGATCTAATTAGTGGGGACGTAGATATCCTTTCTTTTTTATTTTTATTTTTCGAGAGAGAGTATTGCTCTGGCACCCAGGCTAGAGTGCAGTAGTGCAATCTTGGCTCCATGCAACCTCCGCCTCCAGGGTTCAAGACATTATCCTGCCTCAGCCTCCCTAGTAGCTGGGATTATAGGCGCACGCCACCGCTCATTTTTTGTATTTTCAGTAGAGATGGGGTTCTGCCATGTTGGCCAGGCTGGTCTTGAACTCCTGATCTCAAGTGATCTGCCCAACCTTGGGCTCCCAAAGTGCTGGGATTACAGGCATGAGCCACCGCACCTGGCCAGATTCCCTTTCTTGATGGAAAGATTGTCAAAGTCTTTGCAGCTGTGTTTAAACCCCCCACAGCTGCAGAACATGTTTACAAATTAGATGAGAAGGCACTGGGGAGTGGGGAGAGGTGAATGATGCAGAAGAGAGAAGAGAAAACTGCAGGAATAAAGTCCTTCAGAGGCCACAAGGGGACAATACTCCGAAGGCACCCCTCACTGGGACAAGAGGGATTAAGACATGGTGAGGACAGGTGCACAGTGAAAAGATGAGGCTGATCCCATATGATGACGTCATGCTGCTTGATAATGTACAGGTGAGCTCAACAGCTGAGGGGTGGATGCGGAGGGCTGAGAAGAAATCGGGGTAGGACATAGTAATCTCAGAATTGGAAAGTTAGGTATTTTGTCATTTTGTCATTTCTGAAAAGATTATAAATACATGATTATTAATCCTCAATCATACATTAATAACACAATCTCTTTACTAGCAATTATTAATTGTGCCAAAAATTTATGGAATCCATGAGAGATACTCCAGCGTCTAGGTGTTGCTGACCAACTCTTGTTCACCACACTTCTTTTAGGAGGGAGGCAAATGCTATTATTTCCATTTTATTGCTGCAGAAATTACATTCAATTTCATAAAGTAAATCTGATAAAGGACCTAAGATTAGAACTTTGAGATCATTTTTGAGGGGGGAGTATTGAGAACATGAAGAATACTTGCTTGTTTTACTTGAGAGGTTGTTTGGATTCCCAACTCTTAAGAGAGATAAGAAAGAGCATCTGGCAAAAGTTAGTCTTCAGCAAAATTACTCAGTCGGTGAAATCTCTTTGCAAATGATGCTTCCAGTATTAAAAATATGTTTGTAATTCATGTTCTGAAGTTGCTTTCAGGAGGAGTTTCTGAAACACACATGCACACTCCACAATTATCAGGGTTATTTTTATTTATTAAATTACTCACCCAAGTATTTTATTTATCATAATCTCATAATTCACCTTATGTACTGTCAGATATTTCCAAAAATCAAACCCCCATGAAAGTAGTGAAAATTCATCAGCAGTGAGAAACTTACAGAGTTGGTGAATCAGTCTTTGCCGAGAATTTTCCAAGGGCGGTTCCAAGGATGTTCTGATCAGCACCATTGCAAAGGTCCACGCATACGTCACAGAATCCCAGCATATCAGGCGAGGCTGAAGTGTTAGAGTCACCCAAAGAAAATCTATGTCCTCCAACCTCCCCTTCTTCTGACACTCTTTATAGCTATCTACCAATTGGGTTTCCATTCATTCCATTAGTCAATTTAAGATTGTAGGGTCGAATTGACCCTCTGCTCCATTACTCTAAAATTCATCATTCATTGCTCACCACGATCAGTTAGGAATGTGTTCATCTTTAAGGTACAGAAACCCCACCTAACAATGGCTTAAATACATTCATTTATTTTTCTTACATAACAAAAAGTCCAGAACTAGGCAGCTACTGGCCTGTCTTCAGTTGTTCCATGATAACATGGACGTTTTCTGTTTTTAGGCTCTGCCATTTTTAACATATTCCTTCTATCCTCATTCCTGTTACCTTCTGGGTGCAAGATGGCTGCTACAACTCCAGTCATCATATCCACATTCAAGGCAGGAAGAATGAGAAGGTGAAGCGTGAAGCCAGCTGAATTTCCCTTCTATCAGTATGGAAAAAGCTTTCCCAGAAATCTCCACAGAATATTTCCTCTTAGGCCTCATTTGTCGGAACTGGATCCCATACCCCCTTCCTGGCCCCACCAACCTGCAAAGGAAGCTGATAAGTTAGGGAGTAAGATTGTCATAATTGGCACAGACCTTTGTATACATCTACAACTGATCTGGAGACATTGATTCAGCTCAAATCAAGTTCTGTTAGCAAGGAAGAGGGGAAAATGGCTTTGGTGGGTAAAAAATTGTGTTGGCCACAATTGCAGTCTGCTTATTTTAGTTCGGAGGCAGCTCTCAAAGCTCCTTATGTCTCTTTGCATGGGTTCGCTCCAGCCCACAGTGTCTGCTTGTCCTCAGGCGATCACAACAACCTCTGAACTGATTCTCCAACTTCTAGTGTGATCTGCCTTCTTGCAGTCATTCTCCATCACCGCTGGACTTATATTTTAACAATGCAAACCTGATCACAGCATGTCATGGGAAAGAGCATTCCCTGGCTCCCTTTCCTGATATCCCCTCTGCCAAATGTGACCCAACTGATGCCCTGCTCTCCACTTGACAAGCTCTTACTCATTCTTAAAAGCCCCATCCTCTGGGGAATCCTCTGTAATCTGCCTTTGATTCCAACAAAATGAATCACTCCCTTCTTTTTGTTTTCATATGTCTTTTTCATATCTTTAGAATAATGCATATATTGCAGCATTATAGAGTTACAGATGCTCCTCAACTTACAATGGGGCTATATCCCAACAAACCCATCGTAAGTAAAAAAATGTGGCTTTTTTTTCACAATGGGTTTGCCCCCAGAACACCGGTAACAAGAAAGCCACACTTAAAAGCCAAAATGGGAAAGGAAAAGACTTATATCGACATCATCATCATTGGACACATAGATTTGGGCAAGTCCATCACTACTGGCCATCTGATCTCCAAATGCACTGACACTGACAGAAAAAGCCATAGAAAAATTCAAGAAGGAGGCTGAGAAGATGGGAAAGTGTTCCTCCAAGTACATCTGGGTCTTGGATCCACTGACAGCTGAGTGAGAATGTGGCATCACCATTGATACCTCTCTGTCGAAGTTTGAGACCAGCAAGCCTACATGAATGCCATTGACACCTCGAGACACAGAGACTATACCAGAAACACGATTACGGGGATATCTCAGGCTGACGGTGCTGTCCTGGTTGTTGCTGCTGGTGTTGGTGAATGTGAAGCTGGTATCTCCAAGAGTGGGCAGACCGTGAGCTTGCCCTTCTGGCTTACACTCCGGGTGTGAAACAACTAATTGTTGGTAGTCACAAAATGGATTCCACTGAGCCACCATGCAGCCAGAAGAGATGCGAAGAAATTGTTAAGGAAGTCAGTACTTGCATTAAGAAAATTGGCTGTACTTCTGATGTAGAAACATTTGTGCTCATTTCTGGTTGGAATGGTGACAACATGCTGGTGGTAAGTGCAAACACACCTTAGTTCAAGGGATGGAAAATCACCCCTAAAGACTGGCAATGCCTGGCTGGGTGCGGTGGCTCATGCCTGTAATCCCAGCACTTTGGGAGGCCGAGGAGAGTGGATCACCTGAGCTTAGGAGTTCAAGACCAGTCTGGGCAACATGGCAAAACCCCATCTCTACCAAAAATACAAAAAAATTAGCCAGGTAGGTGTTGTGTGCCTGTGGTCTCAGCTACTTGGGAGGCAGAGGTGGGAGGATTGCTTGAGCCTGAAAAGTGGAGGTTGCAGTGAGCTGAGATGGCACTACTGCACTCCAGCCTGGGTGACAGAGTGAGACTCCATCTCAAAAAAACAAAACAAAAACGGAAATCATGAATACTAAGCAGTGCATGCCTCACAAATCCCTGTGGTCTCATATCTGACCAACTGTGCCCAGGTATGGTTCTTACCCCACAGCAACGTGTGCAGCCCCTTATCTTAAAAGAGTGAACTTTGCTTGAGTTACATGCAATGGATTCAGCAGTTTCTTGCTAAGTGTTGGCTGCCTATTTGCTCTCCTGATGTCTATCTGATTAAAAAAACTATATACAAGGAAGAAAAGGTCAGGGTAAAAACATTTCATGCAGCCTCCAGAAACACAGCTCAGTCCCTAAGGAAAAGTCACCTCTTTCTCGTGAGACTTGGCACCAACCATTGCCACGCACTAGTGAGAGTTGTGCCAACCAGTTGCAGGGGTGGAAGGGTCTCTGATTTGGTGTTGTCTCTGTCAGGAAAAAGGCAGAACTATTTCCTCCCCTTCTGAGCTCTACCTCTCACCCAGATTTGCAAACAAACGTCGTATTGGACCAACAGTGGGAATCTGAGAACTTTTTAGCAGAAATTTTCATGATTTTCGCCTTTGAAGCTTAGTGTAAAGTAATTGGAAGAAAAAAGTGTCTATGGAGTTTTGCAGGTCTTACTCAAACATGTTCTGAGAATAATCAACTCAGGGACATTGTCACAAGTAGACTATCTAGGGTCAGGAGGCCTTGCCATTCTCCTGGGAAATCAAGAGTGGTCCTCAGGAGCATGCTCAAGTCAGATGATTTGTATACAGATCCTTGCTTCCCACATCCTAGCTGAGTGACCTTGACAAGTTGCTTGACCTCTCTGTGCACAGTTCCAGTGTGTGCTGGAGCTGGTTTATCCCTGCTGGAGAGATGGATGTTTGCATGTCTTCCTAACTCTGTGTTCACTGACGCCATGTTGGCTGTGGTGGGAATCTTTACACCATAGGAATTGGCACATCAGTGTTCCACCAGCCCACAAAGTTGTAAACATTCACCGATGCACCACTGCATGCTCCCTAATTTGTGCAATGGGATGATAATACCTATCTTACCTAGGGGGTGAATTGAGAGAACTCACAGGAGGCCAAAGTGATGGCCCTTAATACAGACTAGCTTTCTAATTCATTTAGCCATGTAAATGTTTGCTATAGTACTGTTGAGACTGCTTTTAGGAGGCGTGGAAGCTGATTTCACTTGCTCTATCATTGGTTTGTAAAGCCACTTACCCTCTTGGTATTCCTCTTGCTCCTGGGGCCTATTTGACTGGTATGGTAACCTGTCAACTTACCCTGAAATTCAGCAAGTTATTTAACTCAGTGGCCTGACTAGGATAACGGGGTTCTGTTGGCGGAGAGACACTGGAGTCTCTGAAGAAAAGCACATGCATGGTACAAAGGTCCCAGATTATTACACCCGAGTGGGCGATATATCATGACCTGATTGTGGTGGAGATGGACTGTAATCAATGGAGGAGTGCAATGGCATGATATCAGCTCCCTGCAACCTCCGCCTCCGAGGTTCAAACGATTCTCCTGTCTCAGCCTCCCAAGCAGCTGGGATTATAAGTGCAGTCCACAATGCCTAGCTAATTTTTATATTTTTTGTAGAGATGGGGTTTCTCCATGTTGGCCAGGCTGGTCTAGAACTCCTGACCACAGGTAATCCACCTGCTTTGGCCTCCCAAAGTTCTGGGATTACAGGTGTGAGCCACTGCACCTAGCCAATTTCCATGAATTTCGAATGGCTTAATAGATATCGTATTAAAACACAAAAACAAAAACCAGGAGACAGGATGGTATAAAGACGAGAAAGACACACTCTGAAATGCTATCAGCTGTGTCTTAGGATACTGCTAGAGTGGAATAGGTTTCTTATTCTACGTTTTGGGGATATCTCATCCTGCACTAGTCAGATGTTCCAGTGATGCTGCTTAACACACTACTCCAGAGCTCAGTGGCTTACAATAACAAGAATTGATTCCCACACCAAGTGTCTGTGGGTCAGCTGATCTAGCTGGGTTTGGCGTAGGCTGTGGACTCCATTCAGCTCTGTTGCATGGATTCCATTCAGTGGCTCAGGTGATGACCTGGGGAATCCTGTTCTCACAGTGGATGCAAGAGTGCAAACGAATTGCAAAAGCACAGCGGAGGCCTCTGCTCACATTCATGCCCGCTAACATCCCATTGGCCAAAGGAGGTAAACGGCCAAGCCCAACATCAAGTGGGCGGGTAGTACATGCTACCCACAGCGGGAGAAGAGAGGGGAGCCAATATTTGCTGAACAACGGTCCAAACTGTCACACAAACCATCACACTTATTTGAAAATAAGCTGATGAAATACTTTTCTAATTAAAAGTATGTTCTTGTTAAAAATAATACTTTATACTTGTATTGCATATTTTGGTTTTAAAAGCATTTTTGCATCATTCTCTCATATATTTCTTCCAGTGACAGAGTGGAAAGGCAGCAACCCCATTTTACAAGATAGGAAGATTCTGGCTGCATTATTTTCCTAGAACGGCTGTAATGAATTACCATAAGCCTGGTAGCTGCAACAAATGTATTCTTGCACAGTTCTGGAGCCTAGAAGTCCTAAATCAAGATGGCAGCAGGGCCGTGCTGTTTCTGAAGGGCGCAGGGAGGAACCCTTCCTTGCCTCTTCCTGGCTTCTGGTGTTTGCTGGCCGTCTTTGGGACTCCTTGGCCTGCACCTACCTCACCCCTGCCTGTTTCCATCATCACATGGCCTTTACCCCTCTGTGCCTCTTTTCCTTTTTTTTTTTTTTTTTTGAGATGGAGTTTTCCTCTTGTCTCCCAGGCTGGAGTGCAGTGGCGTGGTCTTGGCTCACTGCGACCTCTGCCTGCTACGTTCAAATGATTCTCCTGCCGTATCCTGCCAGTAGCTGGGATGACAGGCACCCACCAGCACACCTGGCTAATTTTTGTATTTTTAGTAGATGGGGTTTTATCACGTTGGCCAGGCTGGACTCGAACTCCTGATCTCAGGTCATGTGCCCACTTCGGCTTCCCGAAGTGCTGGAATTACAGGCGTGAGCCACCCCACCCAGCCTCTCTTTTCCATTTTTTAAGAACACCAGTCATATTGAATTTAGGGCTCACCCTAATCCAGTATGACCTCATCTTAACTTGATTACATCTGCAAAGACCTTATTTTCAAATAGGTCATATTCATAGGTTCTGTCTAGATGTGAATTTTGGGAAACACCATTAACTCAGTGCACTGGCTGGCAGGATTTATGACATCTACACCCTTTCTTGACAATTTCTCTGGTGTCTGGCATCCTCCCTGCCAAATCCATGCCACACTCTAAGGCCAAAGCTTCTTAAACTTCTCTGGGCCTGCATATCGCTGAGAGTCTTGTTAAAAGTCAGACTGTGACACAGAATGGTCTGGGCGGACCTCAGAGGTAGGGTGAGCTGAGGAGGTGACCTGCACAACCCTGACAGGAAGGGTCTCCTTAAATGCTGTGCCCAGGGCGCCTCACTGTGCCACCCTAGTCCTGGCCTTGTGAGATTCTGCCTTTCTGACAAATGCTGCTGGGCCAAGGACCACACTTGGAGTTGCAGTCCATGTGGGTTTAATGCTTGGAATCTCACCCTCAATAGCAATGAGGGTATTTCTATTTTGAAGTTGGATGTCTGTAACTCCTAGAAAGGCAACAGTGATTCTGCTACATTTTTTTTTTTTAATAACACTGGGTCACATGGGCTGGACTGGCTGCCAATAATGTTGGTTCTTTAGTGACATTTCAGGAAGTTCAGTTGGTAGCACAGAGATCCAGGGCCCTTTTGTAAGTACCTGGTCAGACTTTCATCCCTAGCCCTCCTGGGTTCCCAGAATATCCCACCATTACTCCTGCCTCCCGACCTCCGTAGCACTGCCTGGAAGACGCCCTTGCTGTCTTCCAATAGCCTCCCTTACCAGCTAGGGGCTGGGCCCAAACCAGCTACTCATCACCACAATAGAGCCTATGCACTGAGCCCTGACCCCAGGCCTTGTGGCAAGCCCTACTCTTTCCTTAAAGTTATATATATATGTATTTTTTATTTATATAATACATATGTTTATGTATTTATTTTAAAATTTGATTTTTAGAGACAGGGTCATGCTCTGTTGCCCAGGCTGGAGTGCAGTGGTGCAGTCATAGCTGTCTGTATTTTTGAACCTCATTTGCCCTCCCTGTTACCAGAGGGACATAAATACCCATTGATGTCCATCAACAGAAATCTTGAGTCAGAGGACACAGGATTGGGGCGTTGGGCCCTCCCCTCTTCCAGGTCTTCTGCTGCTCTCACACAGGGCTCTGCCTTCTCCCCAGGGTCCAGTTTTGCATCTGAGGGATGTCAGAGCAGTCAGAGGCCTCACCGTCCAACTTCCAGGGGTGAGAAGAGAGACACTATCCTGTTAAGTTCTCATGCAGGGTTTGTCATTTGCAGTGGCTAGGGAGAAGTGGTGATAGGATATTTCCTCTGTAGTGACTGAAGACAGTGAGGCACACGGGGGCTTACGGGTGTTTTTGGAGCTCACACAGTGAGTTGGAGAAAGAAGGTAAATCCTTTTAGTGGAAAGAATCTTCCCCACAGGTGTTAGGAGGATTCTTATTCAGGTTTTTTAAAAATTGGGACTCCTCTGAGATAACTGAGCCTTTGAAAAAATTGTTACGATTATTTTAAATAGAGACAGGGTCTTGCTGTTGCCCAGGCTGATCTTGAACTCCTAGGCTCAAGCAATCCTCCTGCATTGGCTTCCCAAAATTCTGGGATTACAGATGTGAGCCATCACTGAGTCTTGATGAGATGGGTGGGCAAATGTCAGGATGTCTTTCTTTCTTTTTTGAAATGGAGTCTCACTCTGTTGCCCAGGCTGGAGTGCAATGGCACGATCTTGGCTCATTGTAACCTCCACCTCCTGGGTTCAAGTGATTCTCCTGCCTCAGCCTTCCGAGTAGCTGGGATTACAGGTGTGCACCACCACACCTGGCAAATTTTTGTGTTTTTAGTAGAGATGGGGTTTCTCCATATTGGCCAGGATGGTCTTGAACTCCTGATCTCAAGTGATCCACCTGCCTCGGCCTCCCAAAGTGCTGGGATTACAGGTGTGAGCCATCGTGCCTGGCCCAGGATGGCTTTTTCTAAACCATCCAGTGTAGTGGCATCTAAACTAGGTTCCATGGAACCCTGGGCTCAGGGCTGGCTTAATTCATTAGGGTCCTACTTTCACTTATTACTTTTAGTGGCAAAAACTGCAATTACTTTTGCACCAACCTAATAGCAAGAAAAGTTCCTTGCTAAAGAAGTCTGAGAACCTACCATCCCAAGAATAGACAGCTGAACTTCAGGGCTTACAGAGGCATTGGTGAGGACAGAACAAAAACCAGCTATTTTTTCCCCCTCTCTCTGATAGCATTCAATATTTCCACACAACTCCATTGAGGTGCAAGGAATTGGAAAAACTTTAATGCAAGTGAGGGCCAAGGGCTGACCTTCAGATTTTCCAGCTATGATTTCCTAGACTCAAGAGTCCTTGGATGTAGGGGGCATGAGAAGGAAAGATGGGTGAAATAATAAAGAGGAATGCTCCCCTCTTCCCTCTACCACTGAGAGATTCTTGGGTGACAGGGGTGGAAGGGGAGGAGGCAGGAGAGTCACGTTTGCGTGAGAAAATAATGAAAATAAATATAGAGATATTGAATGTAGAAGCCAATTTTCTTTCTTTTTTTTTTTTGAGAAAGGGTCACCCAGGCTGGAGAGTGATGGCATGATCATAGCTCACTGCCACCTTGAACTCCTGGGGCTCAAGGGATCCTCTCATCTCAGCCTCCCAAGTAGCTGGGACTACAGCTGTGTGCCACCATGCCCAGCTAATTTAGAAAAACCTTTGTAGAGATGGGGTCTCACTGCATTGCCGAAGCTGGTCTTGAACTCCAGGGATCGGGTGAGCCTCCTGCCTTGACCTCCCAAACTGCTGGGATTACAAGGCGAGCCACTATGCCCAGCCCCAAAAAAGAAATTTTGTGAATTAAAAAAAATTTTAAGTGATTTTAGAAAACAGGTATTACAAAATATCTTGACTTCTTGTATCAAAAGATGAGTTTTCAAATTAAAGCCTTCTCATTTCCTTACTTTTCTGACCTTGGGACTAAAAGTGAAACTTTCCCAGAATTAAAAAAAAAAACCCAAAGAACAAAATAACTCTCTAGGCACCTCATTTCTCTGGCTTCCAGGCCTTTTTGGTCTAGCCTATCCTCCTGCAGCTAACTATTCCTACTGCCCCTGGTTCTCTCTTACTGGTGTGAGCCTGAGCTCGGGGAAGCCTGCTCTGGAGCTGGGGTAACGGGTATTGGGTTTGCTGGTTTACAAACACTGCTCATTGGCTGTGTGACCTTGGGCAGGTTCACCCTCTGAGCCTTTCTCCTTTGCAAAGCAAGCTATTTCTACCCCCTATGGGCTGATGTGAGAATTGCACAAAGGAGTATCTATAAACTGCATGTCACTAAAGCAAAGTGCCCTCAACATTCAGCCGTCAGAATCAGAGGCTTCTGCTACTGTATTGCTGCTGGATATTTTTTTGCCTTCTTTTTTTTTTAAATATAGGCCTAGAAAGAGACAAAAGAGCTCACGATAAGGCAGGATATGCCAGAAAATTTGTGACCAAGTCAGTGAGAAGGTTGAATCCAGCGGTTAAGTGAGGTTTCTAAGGTGCTCTCTGAGGACCCCTGCCCGTGATCTGCCACTCCTGATACCACGGGAGCAAAAGACTTGGAATCTTGGTGCTGTGAGGAGAGACACATTTCTAATAGAGAAAACAGTCACCTTTATGGAGACAGTAGGTTGGAGAGAACACAACAGGACCATACTCAAATCTATATACATTTTTTAATTACAAGTCATATAAAAGAATAAAAAATGCAGATTTCTGACTCTAGTGTAGATAAGGAAGCAAATGATGCCGAAAGGCACCCATTAATTTAAAATTTCATCATAGGAAGTTGGGTGACCTTTTGCACGCAATATAAAAAAGATGTTAAGTTGCTTTTTGGAACGGTAGCATTTAGGGTTTTCTTGTCATGCTTGTTTATTTCTTTGGGATGTTGCTGTGTGTCACAGAAAAAATGCTCCCCTGAATGCTGTAACCAAACAAAGTTTGTTCCTTTGTTTGGTTACAGCTAATTGGCTCACTCTCTCAAGGCAAAACCGGTTAGTTTCTTTGTTTTCATGGAAATGTTAGACAACCATGAAAAGCCAAGGAAGTGCGTTGAATTGAAGGTCCAGCTTTGGTGAATTAGGCAGAGATGTTCTCGGCAGCAAACAGGTAAAATCTGACATCAAGATACATTATTTTAATGCAGGGCCAGTTATAATCTTAAATAACTGACAAGGTTCTAAAATGATAGAGCCCGGGACTGAGAAATGACCAACACCAAGTATAACACAGTACACTGAGCACCTGTTTCTATAGAAAACATTTCAATTCAAGTTCTTTATGATGTAAACCGCATTTCCCAAATGCCTAAGCCACTTCCGAGCTTTAACAAGGCCTCAGAAATTCAGCGGGTGCCTGAGGGGCTTCTTTCACATTCACCTCTAAGGAGAGGCTAAAAGAAGAATTTCCAGATGGCAGCTGCTGGCTCAGGACCTCGGGTCCCCTCGCCAAGGCTGTCTCTACGTGGCTCCCGGAACTGCTGAGGTCTCATTTGTCAGAGGGCTTTGTTGGGAAATAACAGCTGACGCTCGCGGGCCTCGGAACTCTGGCCAGGCTCTTGAAGAATGCATCCTAGGAGAAATAGGATTGGAGCCTTTGCCTTATCCTTGCAGCCCAAATTCTTTGTGTGGCAGGAGAACATCTATAAAAATGATAACATCTTGTCTGATATTTCCCTTTACTTTGGGTATTGCTTTGAACCTTCTCAAAACCCACCCCTCCCACCTCTAACAAACCGAAATGGAAAATGACAATTCAGGCAGCTGTTAATTGGCTCACTCTCTTAAGGCAAGCACGGTCTCAAGGCAGAGATGACACAGCAAAAAACAGAGCGGTGGCAGGGGGGCGGGGGGGATGTATTACTGGCTTGTGATTTATAAAAGCCAAAGGCCTTTAGAGAAAAGGCCAGGAGTTGTACCAACATAGATGCCAAATCCAGGAGATTTGGTATCTGACCAGCAGTAAGAGGGATGCTTCCCCATGACCCAGACCAGCCCAAAGCCCCTGTGGTGGCAGCCAGTGGGGAGCCGTCAGAGCTTGGACATGGTGGTCTTTGACAATAGGTCTGCCCTTCTCTCCCTGATCAGTTGGGATAGAGACCTGACTGGAATCCTTGATGCCGGGAGGTGTTTCTATGGTTAGAGAGAACTGTGCCTGTCTTCCTGAACGCCAACGCAGAGTAGAAGCAGTTGAGACGTGGATCTGGGTTGAGGAATGGGTTTTCCTGTACCCTCGTGTCACCCACGTCTTCACAAAGGACTTACAGATGGCCGAGAGACCTGTAGGAACGGAATGGGGCTTGCAGGTGGCAGGAGAAACCTGAAACCAACAACCAAGACCAGGTGTGGGTCAGTGGTCGTCTTGGCAGATAGCTCTGTGGACAGATGACACTGAGGGCCACTGCTCAGGCCTTTGGTCGTCAACTGCTACCTGGTAGCCCTGCCCCTCCCCTTTCTACCCCTAGACTTGGCCTCCAGGGAAAAAGTGTGTGTAGGAACTCCCTCAGCCATTTTGAAAAGACAGGAGCTAAAATCAGCTCCATGAAGGACAGGAGTTTCGTTTCATACCTGAGTTTGTAAAATGAGAATTGTACTTTATGATGTAAACCAGATACATGATTTTTACCTTTGTCTTCTCCACTGACTTAGTAATGAGACACATCAGCACAAGGACAACTTCTAGCCATACACCTGGCAGGTTCTGCAAGTCACAGATCTGTAACCACAGGCTGGGCCTTAGAGCAATCTTAGGGCACCTCCCTTTCTCCTGCGCACCCGTTTTATAGAAAAAACAAGAGAGGCTCCTTCCTGGTAGCACAGGGTAAAGTAAGGAAAGGGATGTGCCAAAAGGGAAAAACCCAGTGGGTTTGAAATAAGGTGAGGCTCCAGGTGACCAGAGGTGAACGTATATTGTCTGTTAGTCCAGCATCTACATGCTGAGCAAGTCATGGATCCCATCCCTCTGGGGAGAGGCGCCTTTGGTTTGTCCTTGCTGGTGTGAGCCGAGTAGGCACGTGCTTGCTTCAATCCTGACCGCCGGTCAATTTGTGGAACAAGTCCTCATCAAGTGTTTCATTCTGGTCCTTGGAGCGGGTGGACAAGAAAATGTAGCCCCCAATGTACTCGTGCACAATCTTGCAATCTGCACTCAGGCAGGTGAACGCAGTAGAGACGTTTTGGTCAAACTCAATTACCACCTGGAAGAGGAAGGCATAGAGAAGCTTAAACTCTGACAAATGATGAGAAAGGGGCACTTTGCTGTACTGGACCCTGGAGCTGAAGGCTGCTGAGGTGGATGACAGATGGATATCCCCCTAAAACGCACAGAAAACCGTCACTTCCATTAAACACTTTCAGAAAACATCTTTGCTCTGGTGGTGTCGACTTTGCTGCACATCTGGTTAAAAAAACTCCCAACACATTTTCTGTTTGTAGTTTAAATATAAGGATTTCCCAAGCACTCCCTGTGTTGAGGGGGCAGAGTGCTATTTTATTTTTTGAGATGGAGTCTCTCTCTGTCACCCAGGCTGGAGTACAGTGACACGATCTCAGGTCACTGCAATCTCCACCTCCCAGGTTCAAGTGATTCTCGTGCCTCAGCCTCCTGAGTAGTTGAGATTACATGTGCTCACCACCACACCTGGCTAATTTTTGTATTTTTAGTAGAGACAGAGTTTCACCATGTTGGCCAGGCTGGTCTCAAACTCCTGACCTCAAGTGATCCACCTGCCTCAGCCTCTCAGTGATGGGATTACAGGTACAAGCCAGTGCACCCAGCCTGCAGGCTCTTTAATGGATAATAAAAGATCTGCTTGAATTTTCCTACCGCCACTGCCCCAAACCCTTTCCTAGATGAAAGTCATAAACTCTAAGCTCTAGAAGAAAGACTTAGAGATTTTGCTGTTCCTCAACCTTGGCTGCCCATTAAAATCACCTGCGGACCTTTAAAAATTACTAATGCCTAGCTCCTACTCCCAGAGATTCAGATTTAATTGGCCTTGGGTGTGGTCTGGGCAGTGGTATTTTAAAGCTCTCCAGGTGATCCCAATATGCATCAAGGCTTTAGAGCTACAGCCTTAGAAGTCATCTAATCTCTGAGTTGATTTTACAAATAAGCACCCTGATGGTTATCAGCACTGCTGAGAGGAAGCCAGGGTTCTTAACAAATGTGTGGGCCTCTTGTCATCCCTCTTCATCAATGACTTTCTACTGGAAAACGAGAATGCCAAAGGAGTGAGGGAAGATTGACTGTTTATCAGCAACATCAGGATGTTTTCATTAATTCAAGAATGAATGAAACAGGGTCTCGTTTTGTTACCCAAGCTGCAGTGCAGTGGCACAATCATAGCTCTCTGTAACCTTGAGCCTCAAGTGATCCTCTCCTGCTGAGTAGTTGAAACTACAGGGGTGTACACCATCACACCTGGCTAATTTGACTTTTTTTATTTATTTATTTTTAAATTTTCTGTAGAGATAGGGTCTCATTATGTTGCCCAGGCTGGTCTCGAACTTCTGGCCTCAACTGATCCTCCCACCTCGAAATCCCAAAGCACTGAATAGACTGTTTTAAATTAGTGGAGGATGCTAAGGTGCCTCTAATTTCATCTAGAATTTTCCATGATACAGGCTTGGCCTGAACTTAGCTTCTAGGATTGGGAGATGATGGGAGGCTGTAACACAGGCTAAGGGTTTGAGGGCTCCTGGTTTTAAGAACTGAAGCTTGGCCAGGCGTGGTGGTTCACACCTGTAACCCCAGCACTTTGGGAGGCTGAGGAAGGCGGATCACGAGGTCAGGAGTTCGAGACCAGCCTGACCAACGTGATGAAACCCCCATCTCTACAAAAAATAGAAAAATTAGCTGGGCATGGTGGCACACGCCTGTAATCCCAGCTACTTGGGAGGCTGAGGTAGGAGAACTGTTGGAAGCTGGGAGGCGGAGGTTGTGGTGAGCCGAGATCATGCCACTGCACTCCAGCCTGGGTGACAGAGTGAGACTCGTCAAAAAAAAAAAAAAAAAAAAAGCGAAGCTTTTCTCAGTCAATGCTATGCACCTCACTTGCTTCTTCGGCAGTTTTTCCCTTTTGGGACTGGAGTACTCTCCAGGTGAGCAATTGAATCTTCGAGTCCTCAACCAGATTTCTTCGCAGCCAGTTAGATGAACCCTTTTTGGATTTATTTTGCATAGCAGTTACAGCTCCAGTAGTTTTTGCTAAGTAATGATCAACCTAAATCCTATATAATCAGCATTATATATAATGCTGAGTCAATAGAAATTAATCAAACTGCTCTTAGCAATTTTAGAACCTGTCTGTATTGGAAGTCTGCATGGAGACTAAGCCAACTTCCAGTGCTAATGCAAGAGCATTTGGCCTGTGCTTGTTAGGAAGCTGCCCAGAATTGCATGATTATTTTAGCAGACAATTACCACATGCTTGTGGTTTCTTAGCTCTAAATAGAAGAACGCCTTTTAAAAATCAGAATAATCTGCAATTCTGAGGGAACACACATTTATAGGCTCAACGCTGAACACCAAAAACTTTCACTTTACCTGCCGGGTTTCCCAGTTTACATTCCACTGTTTGATATTTGTGAATCTCCATGTTGTCATTGGAATCCCGGTGGCGGCATCGATTTTAATCAACCTGTTATATGAAACTCCCAGAATTTCATCTTTCTTGCTTCCTTTAAATCTGAAAATAATTGCAATATTAGTTAAGAGAAGCAACTGCTTCCTATAATATGATGTTCATTTACATATAACTTTTAAGGATACGACTGGTATTTCTAAATCATTTCGGAGGAATGGGCAAAGGAAGATTAACTTTCTGCTGGGGGGCATTTTTATTGTGATATAAACAGCATGCAAAAAGAATGAAGGCTATCCTGCAGATGGTCTCTAAGTGAAATTGACATCAGAGAAAAGTAAAATATGATGGAATCAAATACATTCATTCAAAATTATTACTGTGTCAGGCACTCTTCTAGGCATGGGGATATATTAGTGAGCTAAATGGAAGGAAAATTCCTGACTACAGGAGGGAGAAGATCATAAGTAGGAAGTACGTATGCCAGATAGATCATGAAAGAAAGTAAAGTTGGAGGGGTACAGGGAATACTGGCAATGAGGTGGTTACCATTTAAAACAGGGAGGTCAGGGAAGGTCGGTGAAAAGGTGACATTTGATAAAAAAAAAAAAGAAAAAAAGGATATGCATGAAGATGTAAGCCATGAGGATATCTGGGGAAAGAGTATTCCAGGCAGAGGGCACAGCTACTTTTTTTTTTTTTTTTTTTAATGTGCTTAAGGCCCTGCCAGGAGGCCCACGTGGCTGACGCAGTGAAGGAGGGGAGAGAAATACGAGTTCAAGAACAAAGGTCTTGTAGGCCACTGTAAGGATCTGGTTTTTACTCAGAATGAGATAAGAAATCCTTCAGATGTTTTTTTAAAAACACGTATGTGTGTGTCTGTATGTGTGTGTGTTGTAGAGGCAGGGTCTCGTCATGTTGCGCAGGCTAGTCTTGAACTCCTGAACTCAGGCAATCCTCCTACCTTTGCTTCCCAAAGTGCTGGGATTACAGGCATGAGCCACCATGCCCCTCCCATTTGGTTTTGAGCAGAGGCTTCACAAAATCTCATTTAAGATTTTAAAAGGATCCCTCTGGCTGCTAAGTTAAAAACTTAGGGGGACCAGGGTAGAGGCAGGAAGACCAAGCAGGATCACTCTGGACCGGCACTGTGGCGGTGGTGGTGGAGGAGGGGGAAGAATAAGTGGTCGGATTCTGTGTACTTCGACGGTAGAGTCACTAGGAGTTGCCTATGGGCAGGATGCTGGTGTAAGAGAAAGAGCAGAATAAAGAATGACTCCAAAGGATTTGGCCTGAACGTCTAGCGGGAGGAGTTGCCTTCTACTGAGATAAAGAAGAATGTAGCGGGGAGCAAGTTCAGGGAGAAAATCAGGAATTTTGGACATGTTGAGATGAGACGCTCCTTAGATATCAAAGGGTCACTGAATCTATGAATCTTCAGTTCAAGAGAGAGTTCTGGGCTCAAGTATACATTTCAGAGTAACTGGCATATAAATGAAGTCAAAAGAACAGCTGAACCTGAGAGAGTGAGTAGAGATGGAGAGGAGGAATGCTTTAAGAACTGAGGCCTGGCTGGGTGTGGTGGTCCACACCTGTAATCCCTCCCAGCACTTTGGGAGGCCGAGGAAAGAGGATTACTTGAGACCAAGAGATTGAGACCAGCCTGGGGAACATAGTGAGGGCCCATCTCCTAAAAAAAAAGTCAGCTAGGTGTGGTGGCTCGCAGGTCCCACCTACTTGGAAGGCTGAGGTGAGAGGATCACGTGAGCCCAGGAGTTCGAGGTTACAGTGAGCCATGATTGTGCCACTGTGACAGAGTGAGACCCTGTCTCTAATTAAAAAAAAAAAAAAGAATAAAACAAAAAACTGAGGACTGCACACTCCGGTATTCTAACAGATTGGAAAGATGAAAAGGAACCAGCAAAGGAGACCGAAAGCACCGGTCAGTGAGGGAGGAAAAAAGCCAGGAAAGTCAGCTGTGTTGGAAGGCAAGTGACGCAAGTTGCCAAGGGGGATGGGGTGACTCACCGTGTCACATGCTGCTGAGAGGGCAGCTGGCGCAAGGACTGAGGGTTGACCTATGTGTGGGCTCAGCAACACGAATGAAGGTCATGGATGGTCAACAGGTGACCTTGATGACAGAAAGTAGCAGGGCCAGTGGGATGCGGAGGAGAGAAAACCTAATGAGTGGATTCAAGAGAGAATGGAAGAAAGGAATTGGAGGTAGTGGGTAGGTACAATACATTGAAGAAGTTCTGCTGTGAAGTGGGGCAGAGAACGGGGACAGCAACTGGAGGGGATGAAAGGAGGGGATACTGATGTCACAATTGACATTGCAGGAGACAGAAAAGCATAATTTAAAAAAAATTCCTAGTTGAGTAAGTCACTTTTTACATCATTATCTTCTTATTTTTTATTTTTTGAGATAGACTTTCATTGTTGTTTCCCAGGCTGGAGTGCAATGGCTCGAACTCAGCTCACTGCAACCTCCTGGGTAGCTGGGATTACAGGCTGCACCGCCACGCTCGGCCAGTTTTGTATTTTTAGTAGAGACGGGGTTTCTTCCGGCCTCAGGTGATCTGCCTGCCTTGGCCTCCCAAAGTGCTGAGATTACAGGCATGAGCCACTGCACCTGGCCTATCATTCTTACCTTCTGCATGTCACCCTTGATTAAAATCTACTCCACTTTTCTGGAATTATTTCCACATTATTCCTTCGTTTCACCACCTTAATGCTTAATATCACAAGTTAACCCACTTCTGACTCCACCTGCTTCTCTCTAACCTATGGGAATTCTCTGGGCTGCTCTCCATCATCCAGGGAGTGCTGAAACAAAGACCTAGGTTTCTCAGGTGTGGGCAGACCCTGATTCCGCCAGCCACCCTACACACAGCAAGGCTCCTCCAGGCTTTGACTCTGACTGATCTTGGAAAAAGTAGATCTTCACCATACCTGGGGCCGCTGCCTCAAAGCCTCACCTCCATAAACAGGTGTCAGAGACAGAGGGAGGTGCAGGGGGAAATAGCTAGTAAAGGAGTCTTTGACACCAGAAACTTCAGGCCCGCACCACATGTCACCATGTATCAGGCACTTTGCTTGCAGGTTGCACTGGATTCTCTCAGCACAGTAGGTTCGGAATGCCCACTGAACACACGCAGAAGTTGCGGCTTGGGGAGGGCAGCAGAGATGCCCAGGCCACAGAGCTAGCTGAGGCAGAGGTGGTACTGAAAGCTACACCTGGTCAGTTGAAGTGTTCATGTGTTTTTTACTATGCAGGGTTGACTGCAGGGTTACAGGTGAGTGTGTGTCTGCACATGGACACGTTTGCACATAGTGGGTATCCAGCACAACCCTGCCTTTCCTCACTCTTTTCCTGGGGTAAGTAAAACAGAAGGAGTTGCTTGTTTGGGACAAACATTGGGGACTGATGTTAAATGAGCTATTTCAGTGTTCTCTGTTTTTGTTTTAGAGACAGTCTCGCTCTGTCGCCTAGGCTGGAGTGCAGTGGCATCATCTCAGCTCCCTGCAATCTCCGCCTCCCAGGTTCAAGTAATTCTAGTGCCTCAGCCTCCTGAGTAGCTGGGACTACAGGTGTGCACCAGCACACCCAGCTAATTTTTTGTATTTTTAGTAGAGATGGGGTTTCACCATGTTGCTCAGGGTGGTCTTGAACTCCTGAGCTCAGGCAGTCCACCCACTTTGGCCTCCCAAAGTGCTAGGATTACAAGCGTGAGCCACCGCGCCTGGCCAGAAGTCTGAATAGCCTCCCCTGTTAGAAGTAATGGAGAAATGGAGTCTTTGGAAAGGGCCAAGAAAACAAAAATTGTCAACACTTAAAAATACAAACCAATTTTCCCACCCCCAAATTATAAAATGAGAAAGTGACAGAGAGTACTTGTTGTACTGCAGGACTGGGTGTCGATTTTGCTTAAGCATCAGTCTTCTCTACTGAACTGAAAATGTAATTTGATTTACAAGCAAGCTGTGGACGTGTTTTGGGAAACCATCCATTGTTTACAGTGGGGCAGGGCCATAGCGCTGAGCAGGGATGACACATGAGGACACAGGGCTTATGCCAGGGTGTGCGCTGGACTAGGAGGTGAACTTGGACAAGTCACCTAAGCTATTTTCCTGGGGGCAAAAGATGGGCCTCCTATGTGTCTTTCAGATCCAGAAATCTTCAGAGACCAGTGGGAACAGGGCTGCTATCTGAGAAAGCTGGGTAGAAATAAGGCAGGGCTTGCTGGGACCTCTCTAAAAACCTAAAAATCCTTCAAAGCCACACCACGAGACACAGTATGGGATGCAAAAGGGAGGAAGCTGACATGAAAGAAAGTCATAGCCAGGTGTGGTGGCTCACACCTGTAAACCCAGTGCTTTGGGAGGCTGAGGTGGGAGGA
>NW_016107346.1:6705187-6729788 GCF_001604975.1 Cebus imitator | reverse complement strand
CCTTCCTTCCTTCCTTCCTTCCTTCCTTCCTTCCTTCTTTCCTTCCTTTTTGAGATGGAATCTCACTCTGTTGCCCAGGCTGGAGTGCAGTGTCGCTATCTTAGCTCACTGCAACCTCTGCCTTCCGGGGTCAAGAGATTATCCTGCCTCAGCCTCCTGAGTAGCTGGGACTACAGGCATGCACCACCAAGCCCGGCTAATTTTTGTATTTTCAGTAGAGATAGGGTTTCACTGTGTTGGCCAGGCTAGTCTCAAAATCCGTGATCCTCCTGCTTCAGCCTCCCAAAGTGCTGGGATTACAAGCGTGAGCCACCGCGCCTGGCCCGCTCTTTTTCTACAAGATACAACAATCATCAGGAGAAGCAAGAAAAAGATCACCCAACACATAAACTTCTAAAGTTGGCAGCACTGGAGAGCTCTGGGGTCTCTCTTTCTGAGGTCTGTGGAGTGTCCACAGACAACCGTTCTACATGAATCAGCTCATCTGCACAACTTTTAACCAACTCCTATAGAAGCATAATTTTAATTATTAATTTGTGAGAACTAAATAATTAAGTTCAATCTGGGAATACCTACATGTTCAGTCAGCAGTACAGTCACCTCTAACAAAATTAATAATTTCATAACATCATTTAATATTCAGGACATAGTCAAATTTCACCATCAGCTGATTTTTTCATGATAATACTCTTAATCAGATGGAATTACTCCCCACCCCCCTTTTTTTTGAGACAGAGTCTTGCTCTGTCGCCCAGGTTGGAGTGCAGTGGTTCAATCTCAGCTCACTGCTGCCTCTACCTTCTGGGCTCAAGCAATTCTCCTGCCTTAGCCTCCCAAGTAGCTGGGATTACAGGCATGTGCCACCACATCCGACAAATTTTTGTATTTTTAGTAGAGAAGGGATTTCACCATGTTGGCCAGGTTGGTCTTGAGCTCCTGATCTCAAGTGATCCACCCACCTTGGCCTCCCAAATTGCTGGGATTACAGGCATGAGCCACCATGCCCAGCCAGAAATCTTCCTTTTATTTTTGTTTGCATAAAGAATTTACTACAAACAACTGCCCTAACAAGATTAACAGTACCTGTTTAGATTTGTGTTTTTTTGCACACCGTGGTGATACAAAACATTCTGGGTTCACATCCATGTTTTCGAGACTGGAAGTCAGCTGAGACGCGGAGTTCCTGTTTTTCATCCTCAGAAATGAAAGGATGTTGAGGACCTCTGGCTGGTAGGAGCTGTCTGCCATGGTTTTGCCCTTCGATGCCAACGTGCAGGCAGCCATCCACTGGGCATATTGATTCTCCTGCAGCAAACACCAGAAGGCTGAGAAGCAAGCTCAAGTGCAAAGCCCCCTGCTGCTCAAGGAGGGAGAGTTGGGCTTTCTTCCCATTACAGTGCAAAACCATCACCTTCCCAGCAAGATGTGAAGTGGCACATATTCAGAGTGGCTGCTCGTCACCTAATGTAAACCTGACAGTAGCTTTTGAGTCCTGTGTTGAGTTTCTAGATGCTAAGGAGCTAGAGGATAGGAATGTCAACTTTGATAAATTGCATGCAGGGAATTTTGCATTTAAAGACCATCCAAGGGCCAGGTGCAGTGGTTCATGCCTGTAATCCCAGGACTTTGGGAGACTGAGACGGGTGGATTGCTTGAGGTCAGGAGTTCGAGACCAGCCTGGCCAACATGGCGAAACCCTGTCTCTACTAAAAATACAAAAATTAGCTGTGCATGGGGACAGATGCCTGTAATCCCAGCTACTTGTGAGGCTGAGGCAGGAGAATCCTTTGAACCTGGGAAGCGGAGGTTGCAGTGAGCTGAGATTGTGCCAATGCACCCGAGCCCAGGAGACAGAACAATACTTGGTCTCAAAAAAAAAAAAGGTGGGGCACAGTAGCTCACACCTGCAATTCCAGTACTTTGGGAGGCTGAGACAGGCGGATCACGAGGTCAGGAGATCAAGACCATCCTGGCTAATACAGTAACCTTGTCTCTACTAAAAAATATGAAAAATTAGCTGGGCATGGTGGCGGGCTCCCATAGTCCCAGCTACTTGGGAGGCTGAGGCAGGAGAATCGCTTGAACCCAAGAGGCAAAGGTTGCAGTGAGCCAAGATTCCACCAGTGCACTCCAGCCTGGGTAACGGGAGTGATACTTGGTCTCAAAAAAAAAAAAAAAAAAAAAAAAAAAAAAAAGATGATCCAAGGACACAATGAAGTGCCATGAGGCACAGATAGGTGAAACCCCAAACAATCAGAGCACTTTCCTTGATACATATTTCCATTTCTATATCACATCTGATCTCTATGAGAAAAGAAAATGATGAAAAAAAACTAGCCGATTTCCTATATTATTTGCACCCTGGACTATCCTTAGTAAAGACTCTAAGGTAGCAATCATGGCCATTATGGGACCTTAACAAGTCAGTGATGGCTTCTATTGTTGTTTAATGTCTGTGCTCATTTCTGACTTCAGAGAGTGAACAGGAGTGGTCCTCAGAAGCACAGGGGATGCAGTTAAAGAGGGGCAACAGTGGGTGAGGAACATTGAATTCACTGCCCCTGATATGGTTTGGCTCTGTGTCCCCACCCAAATCTCATGTTGAAATGTAATTCCCAGTGCTGGGGAGGGATCTGGTAGAAAGTGATTGGATTATGGGGGCGGATTTACCCCTTGCTGTTCTCCTGATACTGAGTGAGTTCTCATGAGATTTGATAATTTAAAAGTGTGTGGCACTTCCCCCTTCACACTCTCCCTCTCTTGTCACAATGTGAAGATGTGCTTGCTTCCCCTTCTCCTTCCACTAAGATTGTAAGTTTCCTGAGGCCTCCCCAACCATGCCTCCCGTACAGCCTGTGGAACTAGGAGTCAATTAAACCTCTTTTTTCTCCCAGTCTCAGGTAGTTCTTTATAGCAATGTGAGAATGGACTAATATACCCCCTTACCCCCATCCACACCCTTCTCCATATAACTTTACAGTTCCTCCCACCAGGGACAGTGAAATTCCCATCCGTTGACTGCAGGCTGAGTCATGTCATCTGCTTTGGCCAATGGAATGTGGGTGGAAGTAACAATGTGCCAACTTTAAGCCTAAGCTTTAGGAGCTGCACTATTGCCATGTGCCCTCTCACATTTCTTCCTTCACCAAGAGGAGACCTCCCCCAGGCATTCTGGGACCCAGAATAAATAAAATCAGCTTAATCAGAGGCACAGTCCAGCTAAACCTGTGTCTCCAGACCCAAATGACTAGCTGACACCATCCTGGATCATCCAGTCCCCAGACTACCTTTCAGCACATCTTTCAGAAAACAATGTTTATTGTTTTTATTTTTTTGGGTGGGACAGAGTCTTGCTCTGCCACTCAGGCTGGAGTGTACTGGCACTATCTCAGCTCACTGCAAACTCCACATCCCCGGTTCAAGTGATTCTCCTGCCTCAGCCTCCCAAGTAGCTGGGATTATAGGCACCTGCCATCACATCTAGCTAATTTTTGTATTTTCAGTAGAGACGGGGTTTCACCATGTTGACCAGGCTAGTGTCGAATTTCTGACCTCAGGTGATCCTCACACCTTGGCCTCCCAAAGTGCTGGGGTTACAGGTGTGAGCCACTGCATGGCGAATGTTTATGGTTGAATGTCATTATGATTTTGTTACATTGTGATTGTCTGTTACAAAGCAATAGCTGACTGACACAATAGTGCTCTAAATCTGTGAAAACATTTTTAGGTTTTGTTCTTACTCTTAGTAAAGGTGAAGCGACTTAACAGTTTTGGGGTTTTACTCACATGGTCACATCTCAAATACATTTCATTCATACCATCGGCCACAGGAATTAGTAACTTGATTCCAAATTTTCTCCCTGCTACATTTACATCTGGCACAACTTCACAGCCTGAAGCATAAAGATCAGGGACAAAACCGAGTTCTGAAGCATCTGTTAGATAAATATCAGGTGTGTATCTAAAATAAAGACTTTGAATATAAGCCCCTTAGATTTGGTTTTGAAAAATGGAGGTCTAAGCTGATAACATTAATTAATGGATAACTAGATAAGACTTAGGAACAATTAACACAGACAAAGAAAAATACTTTTATGGTTTTATTAAATCAAAAAGTCAATTTAATTCATCTTCAGGTTAATGTTGGCTCTCCAAACGCACAGAAAAAATTATAACTATGAACTTTAAAATAAATCAAAGCAGAAGGAAATCTCTGTCACAATAATGAGAGTTGCGTGTACTGGTTAATTAAATATTTCAATTAATCGATAGTTATCAGGACACTCACAGTGACCTTCAGAAATTAGAATAGGCATTAAAGTAACACTGAATTAAGTATAACTGTTCTGGAATACAGAAAACTTTTCAGGATCTTACAGCACCTAATATCCTACACTCTTGGACATGAATAAACTCTGGACACACTGAGAAAGACGGAAGAGCAGAATGCAAATAAACATGTTTACTAGACCACATTCAAGGCCCATGCTCTGAAGTGCACCTGCAGCCAGGGTGTCATTTGGAGAAAAAACAGTGACACAGGTATGGTGGTTCCTCTAGAAGTAAACTGCTTCGTTGTGTAGGAACCCTGCCTTTAATCTGCGACCTGGCTTTTTTATCACCCAGGCTGGAGAGCAGTGGGGTGATCTCAGTTCACTGCAACCTCTGCCTCTTGGGTTCAAGTGATTCTCCTGCCTCATTCTCCCAAGTAGCTGGGACTACAGGTGTGTGCCACCATACTTGGCTAATTTCTGTATTTTCAGTAGAGACGGGGCTCCACCATGTTGACCAGGCTGATCTTGAACTCTTGACCTCAGCTTATCTGCCTACCTTGGCCTCCCAGAGTGCCGGGATTACAGGTTTGAGCCACTGCGTCTGGCCTGTTTCCTGACTTATGATGAACCACAGCAAGATGTAAGTAGGGTACTCTTACCTCTAAGATTTAGTTTTTCTACTGGTTCTCCTTGTTCAAGTTCCTTATTTTTAAAATAGGCTATGGATGTGTCTTTAAAGACAAACCAATACTGTTTGAAAGCTTTTAGTAGTAACTTCTTGGGCCTGCAAATTAAAGGAGAGTAAACATTTAAATCACCATCCAGAAATGTAGCACATACTGCAGATTTCAAGCAGATCAGATGCTCTAGATGCCCTGTCAAACAAAACACACTTCGTTTTTTCAAAAACGATTTTCAAATTGCTAATTTCTAAACACTGGACATGAAGTGCTGATATGAGATGTAGATTTTAACACCAAGGTTCCACCTGGGGCCACAACTGGCTCTGCTACTGTCTGCATGCGTGCCCTGGGAAAGATCCTATACTCAGCTGGGTTGCATGCACTGCCTCTGTGTGCTGGGGACAGCCGTTATCTGGGAACTCAGGGCTTTTGTGAGGATAGAATGAGGTCATTTACATGAAGAGCTTATCACAGTGCCTGACACAACTGAAGTGCTAAATTGTGATGGTGTATGTGAGAAACCTATGCGAATCTGGTGACATCTGGAATCTCAGCATACTTCTTGCATTTGAAAAAGGTGTCGATATGGACAGCCCAAGCTTCAAGTTATCAGACATACAAGTCAGATATAAACATGAGCAGCATTTTCTGTAGTTTCTTCTTGGCTTTTAAGAGAAACTATAAGAGAATTCTCAGTGAGCCAGGGAAATCAGCGAATCTACAGCTGGTCAATATAGACTCTACTGTTACTAAAAACTATTCTGAGGGAAGATATCCAACAGTGGTACTGGTATCTGTTGGGGACAGAAAACCTTATACCATGGACTACACAAGGTTGGTGGTGCCAATGGTAAGCCTAAAGTTTGGGTCATTCAAAATAGGAAACCTGAGAATGAGCTAGTGGGTAGGACAGGGATCAGAGATAGGTAGAGAAATGAAATTATTAGTACTGGTTCTGTGGAAGCATCCCGGCCTTGGGGACGATCAGAATATCTCATGCAAGAGGGGTGGAATTCTGCATCAAGAATGGGAGAAGAAAGGAACCTTGGTGTTAACACCATTCATATGTAGTTCAGGCCAGTTTTTTTTAACATGTCAGTACTAGTCTTTCCTTAGCTAAAAATGTATTATCCTTTACAAAAAGATAAGAGAAAAGGTGGACATTAAAAAAAGGTATATGCTGGGTACGGTGCCATAATCTCAGCACTTTGGGAGGCTGAAGTGAGAGAACTGCCTGAGGCCAGGAGTTCAGGACCAGCCTGGGCAACATAACAAGATCCCACCTCTACAAAAAAAGAAAAACTAGCCAGGCATGGTGGTGTGTCTATAGTCCCAGCTACGTGAGAGGATTGCTTAAGTCTGGGCAGTTGAGGCTGCAGTGAGCTATGATCACACTAAGTGACAGAGTGAGGACTCGTTTCTAAAAGATAAATAAATGAAATTAAAAACCCAAGAATTCCACCCCCCCAGAATATTATAGAAGAATATTACATACAAGTTATACAAATAAATTTGAAAAACATTATATGAAGTTAACATTTCCAGGATTAAGAAAAAACACTGTATTAAAGTAGTATTTATTTGCTGGGTGCGGTGGCTCACGCCTGTAATCCCAGCACTTTGGGAGGCCATCATGGGCAGATCACTTGAACTCAGGAGTTCGAGACCAATCTGGCCAACATGATGAAACCCCAGCTCTACTAAAACTACAAAAATTAGCCAGCTGTGGTGGTGCACACCTGTAATCCCAGCTCCCCAGGAGGCTGAGGCAAGAGGATCACTTTAACCGGGAGGTGGAGGCTGCCGCAAGCTGAGATCAGGCGACTGCACTTCAGTCTGTATGACAGAGCAAGACTCCATCTTAAAAAAAAAAAAAGAGCTATCTTAACTATAGCCCTCGACAAGATAAATACAAGTTTTTTGTTTGTTGTTTGTTTGTTTTGAGATAGAGTCTTGCTCTGTCACTCAGGCCAGAATGCAGTGGCATGATCTTGGCTCACTGCAGCACCCGCCTCCCAGGTTCAAGCGATCCTTGTGCCTCAGCCTCCTGGGTAGCTGGGATTACAGGTGTGCCCCATCATGGCCAGCTAAGTTTTGTATTTTTAGTAGAGTTGGGGTTTCACCATGTTGGCCAGACTTGTCTCGAACTCCTGAGCTCAAGCGATCCGCCTACCTTGGCCTCCCAAAGTTCTGGTATTAAAGGTGTGAGCCTCCACACGCAGGCAGTTCTAAGGAACATATTTAGAAGGTTGTTTTTCTGATGCTCAGATTCTCCAAAATGAATAGTATTTTGAGAATAATAAAGATACAACCTTTATAGGAAGGCTACAGTCACCATTTGGTTTGTGAAGGGCTGGATTTGTCCTCTACAGAGAATGTGGTAACTCATTTTTTTGTAGAACAATTATGAATACTTTATTAAGATGTATTTGTGGATTCAAATTGTTACTTTTTTTGAAGCTCTGACTATAACAAAATGAGGGAAATGTGGTTACAACCATTTATGCCATGGAAGTTAAATGAATGACCCTGGCTGGGCGTGGTGGCTCACGCCTATAATCCCAGCACTTTGGGAGGCCAAAGTGTGTGGATCACCTGAGTTCAGGAGTTCAAAACCAGCTTGGCCAGCATGAAACTCCCTCTCTATAAAAATACTAAAATTAGCTGGGCATGATGGTGGGTGCCTATAATCCCAACTACTCAAGAGGCTAGGCGGGAGAATAGCTCATTCCTGGGAGGTGGAGGTTACGGTGAGCTGAGATCATGCCATTGCACTCCAGCCTGGGCGACAGAGTGAGACTCTGTCTCAAAAAAAAAAAAAAAAAAAAAAGAATGACCCTATTGTTTGTGACCACATCCTACAATCACAGTAAAAGAAACCCAAAACCAAACCTGTAGAAACCTAGTGACAAATATTGTTACCTTTGGATGCTTTTCATTTATATCTGCTTCATTGTTCATTCTTTCCAAGTCTTTCTTTGCATCCTGTGCTATCAAAAGCAGCTTATGTTTCCTTTAAAGCCACCGCCCCAGTGAAGTGCCAGTTGGTTAAGAAAAGTCAACAAACCATAAAGTGAAATAAGGAACTGATAGGAATTCAAAGAGCCTTGTTTCTTTCATCCTAACACACCCTGGCACCATCGCAGAGGCGGCAGTCCATTTTTTCCACGAAAAAAACTTCTCTGCCTTTGTAGCAGTTTCAGGTCGACCTGAGGTGATGGGGGAGTTTATCAGAAGCACTTAAACAGGTAGATAAACTAAGGTGACTACTCTCTGTAAGCCAAGGATCAAAGTTCTAGAGAGAAATGGCTTTTAAACTATAAAAGAGCCTTCAAATGGTATCAGAGTACTTAGCCTCCCAGATGGATCCTCTTAGAATCTTTAGTAAGGCAGATGTGTTTATTATCACTGATGATGGCCAGGTTCATGCTGCCATTCACTGAGCATGTACTATGAGTCAGGTACCATGCTTAATGCTTCATATGCATTATTTCATTGAATCCTCCTGACAAACCCAAGAGGAGGCATATTCTCATTTTATAGATTGGAAAATGGAGGCTCAGAGACATAATATATTGCCCAAAGTCACCAAGAGCTAGTATTCAACCCACTGTCTGTCTGATGGCAAAGCCCACACTTTCACCGTTGAACCATGAACCTGCCTCAGGGACATACAATTTAAACTCCTGCGCTCTTTATCTTCAAGGCTTTGTTACGAGTAACTCCTTTTCCCCATTAAAGGTTACTTACCTAAATAATTTGAGATTATCTGCAAGTGTAGGGATATCAGTAATGTCCTCCTAAGAAAAAACAGATAACGTTTCAAAAGCAGGAACTTTGTAAGTGATGCTGACATTCAGCCTGGACTGTCCAATTGGGCAGTCACTTGCTGCAAGTGGCTATTTAATGAATTAATTCAAATTAAATTAAATGAAAAACTCAGTTCTTCAGTTACACTCGCCATATTTCCAATAGTTAGCTGGGCGTGGGAATAGGAGGGTCAGAAAAAGAACGAGGACCTATTGAGGTCCTCGAGGTGGCTGGCAAAGTTCTATTTCTTGATTTCGGTGGTGACTTGAGTGACAATTTAATACTAACTTGTTAAGCTGTACACATAGGTATTTTTCACTTTTCTGTTTGTGTCATAGATGACAAAAATGAAAAACAAGAGATGAAAAAAATAAAAAAATGGATCAAGTACTCCCTGTAACTGTCCTTCAAGTTAAAAATCTGAATTAGAAATGAATACTTTTATATGCAAACAAAAGATTTTATAATTTTTACATTAGAGTGGGGAGCTTCTGCTACACCCAGGTCACTGATTAAACTCTCAAAGTGAACCTGGTTCGAAGTTCATTCTGCAATGTAGGTTGGTACCTACATTTTCCAACTGAAAAGCCTATTGTTAGAGTCACATAAAAATATTAAGGGAGGAAGAAAATAACTTTTTATTTGTTCTAAGAAGAATTACATGCCTGTTATATTTATTCAGCGGAGAAAGTAGACAACAGAGAACTCCAAGTTCATGGGGCTTACGTGTTTTATGAACATGAGACAAGGCCCTGCATCTCTATAGAATCTTGGCATTTAGCTTGCATTAAGTATTTGCTCCTGAAGGAGACCAATTTCTTATTTTAGGACATTTAACGATAAGAGAACACACTGAATGCAGAAGAATGGAGTAACTCATTCTAATCCACAATTACTGTTTACATCCAATATGGTGGACCCACCTCTCTGATTCAATGTGATTAATAATTATCCTCATGACCAATGTTAAACAAAAGGGTGGCACCTCAGGAGTGAATTAAATAGGAGGGACATTTCAGTTATAAAGCTGACATTCACCTTTCATGGGTAAGGAGCAAGATATGACAAAATCATTTCATTTCTTTATGTTTTATTGGAGGGTTTTTGTTTATCTCCTGAAGTCAAAAGCATTCAGAAACTTTTTACAATGTCCCAGAAAAAAGGCCACGACTTCTGTCAAGCTTGTCTAGTTGAAATGGATGACAAAGTAAATAGAAATAAGGTTTTTATCTGTAAAGAATTTTCTTGGCCGGTCACAGTGGCTCATGCCTGTAATCCCAACACTTTGGGAGGCTGAGGTGGGAGAGTCACTTGAGCCCTGGATTTAGAGACGAGCCTGGCAACATGACACAACATTGTCTCTACAAAAAATACAACAATTGGCCAGGCACAGTGGTGTGTGCCTATAGTCCCAGCTGCTCAGGAGGCTGAGATGGGAGGACTGCTTGAGCCCAGGAGGCTGAGGCTGCAGTGAGCCTTGATTACACCACTGCACTTCAGCTTGTCTCAGAAAAAAAGAAACAATTTTCTCT
Source organism: Cebus imitator (assembly GCF_001604975.1). Classification (NCBI taxonomy): domain Eukaryota; kingdom Metazoa; phylum Chordata; class Mammalia; order Primates; family Cebidae; genus Cebus; species Cebus imitator. The sequence goes on along the minus strand of NW_016107346.1, from coordinate 6,719,489 downwards.
ATTCTAGTCTCGCAGCTGCCCCATGCAATAGACAGGATGGTATTTTCTAGACTTAAGTTGAGGGACCAATTCCACATTCCATGCTAGTGAAGTGGAGCCCTCAGCAGTGGCTCCCTACTGTGCCAACTTATCCCTAGGAAGAACACAAAAGTATTGTCATTAGTAGAAATGAAAATATAGTCCCTTACAGAGCTAAGCTGAGAAAAGTTAGTTAGTTCTTGCTAGGTTGAAGCTTGTTAGGTGAAGAGCATCTTTTTTTTTTTTTTTCAAAATCAGATGACATATTCTCTTACTTCTAATAAATAAAGGTTCATTTATACTTGTCAATCAGTTAGAAGAAAGCCACAATTCTGGGTGATCAGAAAAAGTGCATACCAAAGGGCTGTCTGCTCTTCCACCTTCTAGGGTTACTTCCAAATTAGAAAGCGCTGCTTCTATTTCATCAACCTCGGACTCGCTTGTAAAATCCTGTATTTCAGCAGACAATGACAGTTTGCTAATGTGGTACTAAAATGAAAGCAGAGGTTTTAGAAATGTCACAAACAGAAATGTTACAAAACATTATAAAATGAAGCCATTAGCCATTTTTTTCTTTGAGGACTATTCCCTTGGAATACTGAACATCTCCTGAAAGGAGGTCTCCTTCCCATGCAGGGAAAATGATATTTTAACCTGATAATTCTGAGGTTCATGGTTAGTCATGTTCACAAGCAGTTCTTTCTCATCACTGATTGTGCTTACTGTAGGGAAGAGATAATAATTGCAAGACTAGTGTCTTATATAGGATGTGAGCGTGTGTGGAGGATTATGAGGAGCATTTTAAATTAAAAATTTGTTCTTGTCTGAAGGAGAAAGCAAGAAAAAAAGTACAATAAAAAGTACAAAAAAATTGCTCCCCTTATTTTCGCTATTTCTTCAAAGAATAATACATTAAAAAAACTAGTATGAAGCATATGAAACTTTAAGCAGAACAAACTTGGTTTGTCACCTTCCAGGGAAAAGGTACTGAAGTTCCCATACCTGTAGAGCTGCAAAGATCAACATTTCTTCCTCTGTGCAATCAATTTCTTCTAAGAGAATGGCCCACCTGGCTTGTTCATAGAGTTGGTTTATTCGGACAGCATCATACTGAGACAAAAACAGAGGTATGTGTGTAGTGAGATATATTTATATCCTACAATACAAAAATTCTTAAAAAACTGAGGCCATTCTCTGTTAATCGGATGCAACAAACTTCAGTTCAGGTAACTGAAAGGAGTATTTCTATTGTGCCACTTCCTCAGCCCTCTTTCTTAAAGGGTCTTTTTTTTTTTTTTTTTTTACAGGGTCTCCTCACTCTGTCACCTAGGCCGGAGTGCAGTGATGCAATCTCGGGTCACTGCAACCTCCGCCTCCTGGCAATTTTTGTGCCCTAGCTTCCCAAGTAGCTGGGACTACAGGTGTGCATCACCACACCTGGCTAATGTTTATATTTTTTGTACAGACAGGTTTTCACCATGTTGCCTAGGCTGGTCTTGAACTCCTGTGCTCAAACGATCCACTCACCTCAACCTCCCAAAGTGCTGGGTTTACAGGCGTGAGCCACTTACTGTGCCTGGCCTCTCCAGCCCATTTTACTTCTAAATTCAGAACTAACTTTCTTCAAATATTTTCCATAGCTGCTGCTGCTTCCTCACAACCCAACTTTGATTCCATTATCCTCTTTTTTTTTTATTACTACATATTGGTAGTAAATAGATAGTAAAAATGGTTTACATAATAGGAGAAACACCTAATGTAGATGATGGGGTGATATATGCAGCAAACCACCATGGCTCATGCATATCTATGTAACCTGCACATTCTACACATGTACCCCAGAACTTAAAGTATAATTTAAAAAAACCAGTGTAATAGAATGGATCCCCAAGCTGATCTGCAAGTTCAGTATAATCCCAAGCAGAATATGACAGGAATTTTTAAATGAAACTTTATACAAGCCAATTCTCAAGTTAAGTTGGAAGACACAATGTTCAAATATTGCCAAGAAACTGAAAATGAACAATGTTGAGTAAAGCACTTGTTCTCCCAGACATTAAAACCTATTATAAAGCTGCAATAATTAAAATGGTATGGTACGTTGATAAAGTGTCAATAAAGACTTATTTAGAAACAGACTTATATATGTATATAAATTTAATATAAAACATTAAATTTTATATAAAATATAAAATATTTATTTTATATTAAAATATAAAACTAACATTTTATATCAGCAGGGGAAGAAATAATTCAATACTATAAACAGTGTTAAAAATGCCTAGCCTCTTAGGGAACAAAAGTCAAAACAAAAAAATAACTTTACGCTATCCAAAAATATAAATTACAGATGGATTAAATAATTTAAACATATAAAACCACAATCAGAAACTACTTCACACCTACTAGAAGGGCTCTTATCTAAAAGACAGGTAATAACCAGTGTTGGTGAGGATGTGGAGAAATTGGAACCCTTGTGCACAGCTAGGTGTAAAATGATGCAGCCTCTGTAGAAAAGTTTGTCAGTTCTTTAAAAAGTTAAACATAGAATAGGATCCAGCAGCCAGGCGCAGTGGCTCACGTCTGTAATCCCAACACTTTGGGAGGCTGAGGTGGAGTCACCTGAGGTCAGGAGTTTGAGACCAGACTGACCAATATGGTGAAACCCCATCTTTAAAAAAAAAAAAGAAAAGGAATAGGATCCAGCAATCCTACTCTGAGATGTATACCCAAACAAACAGAAAGCAGCATCCAAACACTACTTGTACAACAATGTTTACGGCAACAATATTCATAATAGCCAAAAGGTAGAAAGAGCACAGATGTCCATCAACAGCTGAATGGATAAATAAAATGTGCTGTATACATACAATAGAACATTATTCAGCCTTAAAAAAGAATGGAATTCTGGCTGGGCGTGGTGGCTCACACTTGTAATCCCAGCACTTTGGGAAGCAGAAGTGGGCAGATGACTTGAGGTCACAAGTTTGAGACAAGCTTGGCCAACAAGGTGAAACCCTATCTCTACTAAAAATACAAAAATTAGCCGAGCATGGTGGCAGGCACATGTAATCTCAGCTACTCGGGAGTCTGAGGTGGGAGAATCACTTGAACCTGGGAGGCAGAGGTTGCAGTGAGCTGAGATTGCACCACTGCACTTCAGCCTGGGCAACAAGAGTGAGACTCTGTCTCAAAAACAAACAAACAAACAAACAAAAAAAGGAAATGAAATTCTGGTACATGATACAATGTGAATGAAGCTTGAAGATACTATACTAAGTGAAATAAGCCAAATACAAAAGCACAAATACTGTATGATTTCACTTATATGAACTATGTAGAATAGGCAAATTCACAGAGACAGAAAGTAGAATAGAGGTTACCAGGGACAAGGGAGAGGAGATCATGGAGATTTATTGTTTAATGGGCACAGAGTTTCTTTTTGGGATGCTTTGCAAATGGACAGTGGCCCAGCCTGGGCAACATATCAAGATAGCAAGACTCTTGTCTCTATTCTTTTAAAAAGTGGAGCATGCCAATAGTCCCAGCTACTTGGGAGGCTGAGGCAGGAGGATTGCTTAAGGCCAGGAATTCAAGACCAGCTCAGACAACATGAAGAGTCCCTGTTTCTACAAAAACAAAACAAAAAATTATCCAGGCATGGTGGCATGTTCACATTTGCGTCCTGATAAACTACAGTTTAGCCTTTCCTTTGATTATGTTTCAGTGGTTAAAAAAAGTGAGTCAGACTTATTTATACTGACATAAAAGATAGCCATGAAATATTATGAAGTAAAAAGAAGCAAGCTACAGAGCAAACAAAAGATCCTATTTATCTAGAGAACACAAAGTCTTGAAAATCTATTAAAAAATACGTTTGTAATATGTGAAAAATTTCTGCAAAGATGGTTGGTTACGAAGCTGTTAACCGTGGCTGCCTCTTAGGAGAATGGTCTGTTTTCCATTTTTACTCTAAATAATTTCTTTCTTATTATGTTTGATTTTTATTTTTAAAAATTTTATTTATTTATTTTAAGATGGAGTCTTACTCTGTTGCCCAGGCTGGCGTGCAATGGTGGTGTGATCTTGGCTCACTGCAACTTCTGCTGCCCAGGCTCAAGCAATTCTGCCTCAGCCTCCCAAGTAGCTGGGACTACAGGCGCCTGCCACCATACCTGGCTAATTTTTTGTATTTTCAATAGAGACGAGGTTTTGACATGTTGGCCAAGCTGGTTTCAAACTCCTGACCTCAAGTGATCTGCCCGCTTTGACCTCCCAAAATGCTGTGATTACAGGCGTAAGCCACGATGCCTGGCTGGAAGTGTTTTTAAAACTGTATTGGCGTGATGGTTACACATCTGTATAAATTGACCAAAAATCATTGTAGACCAAAACTTCGCCTAATGAGTGAATTTTATGTTATGTAAATTATAGTGCAATCAAAACATAACAACTAAAAAACCACATTCCAAAAAAACCATGCAGCCAATCTCTCCCCAAAAGACCCCTGCTGTAATTCAGTTTACAGATGGAATCTAAATAGTATGTGCAGCCACTGAAATTTGAATGGAATTAACACACCCTCATATCCAGTTTTATGTCAGTCAGTCACTCAGTCCCAGTGTTTACAATGCTAATACTGCAGGAGTCTCAGTGGGAAGTTAAGTTACTCTATAAGGCTTCTCTCAATGCAGTGAATAAAAACTTCAACAATTTAATAAAATCTTCCATACCTGAACATCCTAACACCCTGCTACATGCCAAATAAAACAATTCTTTGAAAGAACACGAATTAAATAAAAGTTACCTACATCTACAGAAAAACAGGGCCTGGGATAAGATGTCTTAACTAGCTATGAGATGAGCTCTTTCTCTTGCCAAATAACACAGGACTTTTGTGATGCATCCAGCAAAGCTCTGGAGTTTCCTCTCTGGAGGTCTGTTCCCATTTCTCCAGAGACAAGGCTGCATCACAAGGTTCCAGATCTTTCACAGGTCATTAACGGGTATCCTTATAGGACTCCCTCCACCCCACCTCCTGGCCCTTAGAACTCTTTCAATGGATTCTCCAGTGACTTAGAAACAAACTGTTTCCTTGGTGGGGTTGGCTACACATACCCTCTCCTTGGTCCTTTTCTTTGCATAATTGAAAATAGAGTGGGGTACAGTGGCTCAGGTCTGTTATCCAAGCATTTTGAAAGGCTGAGGCTGGAGGATCACTTGAGGTCAGGAGTTCGAGACCAGCCTGGCCAACATGGTGAAACCCCATCTCTACTAAAAATACAAAAATGAGCCAGGTGTGGTGGCGGGCGCCTGTAGTCCCAGATACTTTGGGAGACTGAGGCAGGAGAATTGCTTGAACCCAGGAGGCAGAGGTTGCAGTGAGCCCAAGAATGTGCCACTGCACCCCAGCCTGGGCAACAGAGTGAAACTGTGTCTCAAACAGAAAAAAAAAAAAAAAAAAAAGAAAAAAGAAGAAAAGAAAACAGAATCCCCAAGCTGGAAGCACATGGATTCTGCTGCCTCTCCACTCCTTGAATCCCTGTTTCTCCCTGTCTAGTTGGTTCAGTAAACCCTCCACCCTCCTCCATCATTCCACCGACCAACAATAAAAGCAAATAACAAAACGTCTCTATCATAGTTTTCCTGCTATTTCTTAAGAAGGGGCTACTATCTAATTACTTGAGATTCCCTATTAGCCCGGGAGCAGCTTTCAGTATCCTCAGGGCTCTTATTAAAACAGATGTGCTTTTCCTGTACTAAACACAAAATACTATAAACTATCAGAGTTATAAAATATGTGTTTTTTTAATTCACACATTCCGAACACATTTAAAAAGGGGCAAAAGAGTATATGATAAATGAATCCATTTATGAATGGACTCAAAAGGGACAAAAGAGTATTCAATTGAAAAGTCAGTCCCCCTCTCTACCTTGTCCCCCAGCAATGGTAGCCTCTCTGTGAGGTGTTTTGCATCTTTTAATAATATACCTGGAATCTGTTTCTATATCAAAAAAGAATAGATTCATTCTTTTTAAAAACAACATGGTGTGAATGTATCATAATGTATTTAACCAGTTCTCTAGCGATGGGCATTTAGGTGGTTTCCAGTCTTTTCCTAAAACAAATCATATAATAACCGTCTTTGTATACACACATGTCAGTTTGCATGTGTGAGTGTAACCGTGCTATAACTACCTAGGTAGGAGTGGATTGGCTGAATCAAAGCTATGCAGAATGACTGCCAAATTGCCTTCCATAAACTAATTGTACTTTGACCTACAAGCAGTATATGAGAGAGCCCATTTCCTGACACTCTTGCCAAGATAGTATGTGAAACTTTTTGATCTTTGCCACTATAAAGCATTGTAGTTCCTTTTCTATGAACAATATGTTTACATCCTTTGCCTACTAGGCTACTGGGTTGTTGGTCTTCTTATTATTGATTTTTAGGAGCTCTTTCCATATTAGAGAAATTAGTCTTTTGTTTGTAGTATGTGTTGTAAAGACTTTTACTTTGCTTATAGTGTTTTTCTGCCAGGTGTAAAATTTTCATTTTTTGAGTTTATTATTATTTTATTTATTTATTTTTTGAGACAGAGTTTTGCTCTTGTTGCCCAGGCTGTAGTGCGATGGTGCAATCTTGGCTCACTGCAACCTCTGCCTCCTGGGTTCAAGTGATTTCTCTGCCTTAGCCTCCCAAGTAGCTGGGATTACAGGTGCATACCACCACACCTGGTTAACTTTTGTATTTTTAGTAGAGATGGGCTTTCACTATCTTGGCCAAGCTGGTCTTGAACTTCTAACCTCAGTGATCTGCGCGATTCGGCCTCCCAAAGTGTTGCAATTACAGGCATGAGCCACTGTGCCCGGAGGAGTCTATTATTTTTGAAATGCTAAATTCTAGCATTTTATATATCTGAGATTTTAATCAGTACCTGTTACTAAGGACCTGTGGCCAGTATGCATCTCTCCTCTGAAAGCCAGAGCAGCTCCTTAGTCCTCACTGGAGATTTTAGTTCCTACTTGTAGGGTGCCTTGTAAATTTGCAGTGGCTTCATTGGTGCTCTCTCCTCTTCTTAGAGTTAATTATAGCTGCCATGAGAACACAAACTACATCTTTTTAATTTTTATTTTAGATGGAGTCTGTCTCTGTCGCCCAGGCTGGAGTGCAGTGGTGTGATCTGGACTCACCACAACCTCCGCCTCCCAGGTTCAAGCGATTCTCCTGCCTTAGCCTCCCGAGTAGCTGGGATTACAGGCATGCGCCACCATGCCCAGACATGGTTTCTCCATGTTGGTCAGTCTGGTTTCAAACTCTCAACCTCAGGTGATCCACCCGCCTTGGCCTCTCAAAGTGCTGAGATTACAAGCATGAGCCACTGTGCCTGGCCTACATCACAAATTTCTATATCCCCCTATATTTTTGCAGTGCAGAGTAGGAGTCCTAAACTTAATTTTATTTCTAATTTTAAGAGGGGAGGGAAGGGAGCACTGCCATAGGTAGTAAAGTGGCTGAGGATCACTGTGTGCCCCAAAGCCATGTCCCGCTATCCCGAGTCTTCCTGTCACCTTTGGGTTGACAGGTTCTGTGTGTGGCTGTCAGATTCAAATAGGTTTCACTTCTTAGGCTACGAAGAGGGAGCCCCTCACCAATTAAGCAAGCGGAGGCTGGAGGCCAAAGAGCCTGAGACAATAGCCCTTGTGACCCTCAGCTTCAGTGTCCTTGTCCCCTTCTGGAGTATGATTCATTTCCTTTCTTCTACTTTTTAGACAAATACATATTTAACCCTACTCCTCTATATTGATACCAATGATCTGCCATTATCTGGCTTATTTGACTGTGAAGTCACTTACATGTTCTTGACATTTTTTCAGGGGGTAGATGACTGAACTGCATTCTTTTTGGCTCAAGCTCAACTCTGAAGCAGGAGATTGAATGGGGGAGTCTCTTGGCAAAGAAACTGCTGGAAGGTTCCCCAAGGGCTGAGTGATCCTATCATCGATCAGGTGCCTAAAGTGGGAAAGCCTGACTCACAGCATGTGGGGTGGGGGGGCAAAGGAAGTACCAGATGTGGTCTCTGTCTCCAAGGACTTGGTTCTCTATTTGTAGAAAAAAAATCCAGACGTGGAGTGATTAGAGGCGTGAGTCCTGAAACTGTGCAGTCCTCAGCTGTGGCTCAGAGAAGGCAAAGTCCCATGTGACCAAAAGTAGAAAAAAGCTCCTTTCTGGAAAGAGTGGAACCTGAATGTGGTTTCAGTGCGGGGGTTCTGATCTGGGGTTCTTGGACTTGGGAGTTTGATTACCAGGTGGTCCACAAACTTCCATGAGGAAACACAACCTCTCCATTTGCATCGACTTCTAATGGAAATTTAGCATTTCCTCTCATGATGAGCACGAGCCATGAACCACAACACTGCAGAGTACTTGTCACTCTGTGACCACCAGAACCAAGACTTCTTCCCTTCTGTATGTCAGTTGTTGCTGCTGTCTTCAAGTAATGCTCACCTACCTCACTACTTTGAAATTATGGTAGTTACAACAACTGGCATCAGATCTTATTTGCTCAATTAACTACAAATATATTACTATATACATTTCGAAAAAGGGTTTGGTCACTACAGTTCATTATAACTGTTTTATTTTGTAATCCTATGTATCTTATTAATTGGAAAACATTATTTTAATATACAACAGTTTTGAGTTCTCAGTACCCAACTTAGTTCTTGGCCTACAGTAGTTGCTCAATAAATAAACATATAAACAAACAACAGATGGGGCACAGATTTGAAGACATAAGATGGGACCAAATTATTGACTTAGCAATTAGAAAATGCATGGGCATATTTTATTTATATGTTATCTATTTTCAGAAAAAAATGTAAGGCAGCTTATTAGAACAGACGTCATACAACAAGATAGCTTAAATTAAGAGTTAAGCAGGGAAAGACTAAAGTTGAGCCATGAACGAGGCTTAAAAATAAAATTAAAAAGTATGGCTTTGGTTTTAGCAGACAATGCAAAAACAAAAACGAAAACAAAAAAACGTGGACAGTTGCATAATTCACAGTACAGTTAAAAAAAAAAAAAACAAAGCCAAGCCAACTGTATAGGAGAAGAAGTACAGTAATTTCTCCTGAAGATTTTATTGAAGAAAAGCCAAAATCTGCCCTTTTGTCATGATTCACTTACGCATTCCAGATACAAGCTTGGTCCTTGGGATAAAAATCAAGGACTGAGCAGGAACCTCTCCTTAGAAATGACAAGGAACAAGGTTTGTTCTGAAGATGCCAGTTGGGGAAACAGTGGAAGCTGAGGTGAGCCTTTGCAGACCAGACCTGCAGTCAGAACCAAGGAGAAGAGGTAGAAGCACTGCCGTAGAGGAAAGGGTCTGTACAGAAAGGCTGACCAAAGCAAGGTCCCCAGGTGTCTGGCAGTAAATGGAAAAGAGCAACAACACAGAAAAAACAGCGATGGGAACACAGAACACAGTGACCCTGTGCGCTCAGAGGGGCAGTCATCCAGTTTACATCATTGACATCGGGCCATCGTACCGCTGACTCTCAGCTCTACAAGCCAGCGTATCAGGAACAAGGAAGAGGCAGAAGTTCAAAGGACTTACCTCACTCATTCGTTATTCTAATAGACTTTAGGTGGGAGATGTGCAGTGAAAATGGAGTTGATGACCATCTGGGTGACCCGCTGAGAAAAAGGGATTACATAGATGATCTGTTTCCCTCAATTCCAAAGAGTAGGCATTGAAGTGCGGAGTCCTGTGTGTACCATCATGTGGTCCTAGCTTGTTCACGGGAAGCTGCCTTTAACCCTGACCTCTGACAACTCCTTTCCTTCCTCAGCATTAAGAACTCCAGCTCTGTGAGCCGCTCTTGCCTTGTTTGACCATTCCTGCGAATGGAGAGGGGTGGTGCGTGGCCATGCTAGGCACTAAGATCCCTAGAGACTCCAGCTAACTCGGTAGCAGCTTACCGTGCTCAGTAGAAACCAAAGGATAAAAATTCACAGACCAGGGTCCATGTATCACTCTCACCCAACAGGGCTAAACAGGCGATCACACAAATAAATTCATCCTCATTTTCATAACCAAATGCCTCAACTTGATACTTCCATGCATTCATATTAAAAAGACAAAGGGAACAGAGAAAAAGTTTCTTACTTTAGGATTCAAGTCGAAGAAAGAGTAGTATTTAAATCGTAACAGCAGCTGCTCATCCTCGTGGATGCCTTGTTCCATAAGGGAGCGTGAGGAGTCCAGCCAACTAGAAAACGATAGTGTGAGTTTTAGAAGCCAATCAATTTTACTTCTATCCATTATATTATTATGTTATATATTATATATTACATATATATCCTTAAACAAAATCAGGGTCATACAGATTGAGTAGCCCTAATTTGAAAACCTGAAATGCTCCAAAATCTGACACTTTCTGAGCACTGACCTGATGCTCAAAAGAAATGCTCACTGAAGCGGTTTTTTCTTTTTCTTTTCTTTTTTTTTTTTTTGAGCCGTAGTCTTGCTCTGTCACCCAGGCCGGAGTGCAGTAGTGTGATGTTGGTTCACTGCAGCCTCCGCCTTCCGGGTTTAAGTGATTCTCCTGCCTCAGCTTCTTGAGTAGCTGGGACTACAGATGTGTGCCACCATGCCCAGCTAAGTTTTGCATTTTTAGTACAGAGGGGGTTTCTCCATGATGGCTAGTCAAGGCTAGTCTTGAACTCCTGACTTCAGGTGATCTGCCTGCCTTGGCCTCCCAAAGTGCTGGGATTATAGGCTGGGTCATTGCGTCCAGCCTCGCTGAAGCATTTTGAATTTCAGAATTTTGGATTGCGGATGCTCAGTGGTGAGTATAATGCAAATATCTCCAAATTCTGAAAAAATGTAAAAAAAAAATTCCCAAATCCAAAACACTTCTGGTCTCAAGCATTTTGGATAAGGGGTACTTAACCTGTATAACCAAAAACCAGTAAGCCTATAATAATAGCTTATATTTGCATTTTATCTTATAGTTTTGAAAGTGCTTTATAGATTTTTTTTCTCATGGATACTCTAAAGTAATCCAATAAAAAGGCCAGGGCAGTTCTCATTATCTCATCTTTGTAGACGAAGAGACACAGTCTGAATGACATTAGATCATTCTTAAAGGTCACAGGCCTTGGCTGGGTGTGGTGGCTCACGCCTGTAATCCCAGTGCTTTGGGAGGCCAAGGCGGGCAAATCACCTGAGGTCAGGAGTTCAAGACCAGCCTGGGCAACGTGCTGAAACCCTATCTCTACTAAAAATGCAAAAATCAGCCAGGCATGTGGCAACTGCCTGTAATCTCAGCTACTCGGGAGGCTGAGGTAGGCAGGAGAATCACTGGAACTCAGGAGGTGGAGGTTGCAGTGAGCCAAGATTGTGCCACTGCACTCCAGCCTGGACGACAGTGTCTCAAAAAAAAAAAAAAAAAAAAAAATGCTCAGGCCTGGTTATGGGGCCAGCTTGAGAATCCATATGTCCTGAGTGCCCACACCACTTCTCCTTTTACCAGATGGTTTGCCCCAATGCCAGCTCTGTGTTACTGTCTAGAACTTTCTGCAATGAGAGAAATATTTGTATCTGTGCTGTTCGATGCATTAGCCCCAGCTGAATGTGGCTGTTAGTGCCTCATTTTAATTTTAATTAATTAAAAATCCAATCCACATTTAAATATCCGCATGTGGCTAGGGGTTCCTGTACTACAATACAAGATGGAGTTCTAGAGTTGAGAAATAAAAATTGGGAAATGGCGAGGGGTGGAGGAATGGAGATTAAAAGTTAACAAAATAAGAGGGGAATGAGTGTCATTCAATACCACTGAATAACAATGACTTGAACTTCTGTTATGTTAGGCCCTGGTGGGCAAAGAGGATGACCAACATGAAATCACCATCCTAAAGGAGTTGACAGTCTGCTGGGGGAGACCAAGCCTCATAACAAAGGGACATTGTGACATTAGAGTGAGCAACGTGTCAGGACAGAGCTACAAGGAGGAGGGTGATCTTGAAGGTCATCCTTGAGCAGGAGACAGCATGTGGCTGGGCCTTAAAGGACAGGCAGGGACTGACCACTTGGTAAAGGGGTGTTATGTGTAAAATTTTTCTTTTTGGTGCCGCGGAGAAAAATTAGTATTGGCACCAAGGATTTTTTAGCAAAGCATTTTTTTTTTTTTTACTTCCCGCAGAAAGGGTACTCCTGTTAGCAATTTTGTCACAAGGGTACAACGAACAAAGGAAAGCAGACATATTTATTTTTTACGCATTTGGGGTTGCTTTTACTGCTGTGTTTGATTTCCATTGGCTGGAGCCAGACCTCACAATTTAAAACTTGATTGGCTAATAACTTGAAACTTTTTTAAACAGGTAAAAGCAATGGAAAGCAAAAAAAGGAAATCCAAATAAGGAAGGGGCAGAGGCTGCAGGCTGGGACATGCCTATGAGCACATCCAGCACAGACATTTCAGACATACAAGGACATAGAATGTACTACGTGCCTGTAAGCATGTCTAACGCTACATAGGACAGGGCTTTTAGCAAAAAGCAAGAAGGATTTTGAAGAAAGCATTTAAAACAAACTCTTATTCTTAACACTTGTACATTTTTTTTTTAAACACGAAAGGAAACTTTGAAGAGGAATTTTTCTACTTCCCACAAAGGGACTGGTCCTGCAGGTGACATAGTGACAGAAAGAGTGAGTGTGCACCTGGTGGCATGGGGTGGTAAGAGCACAGGAGGATGTGGAGACACTTGCTGGGGCCAGCTCTTCTAGGGAGTTGAATGCTGTTGACAAGTTTGACTTTACCTGGTAGGTAATAGGGAACAACGGAAATGGTAGCGTCAGAAATAGTCTGGGTATATTTTCTGAGACCATTTCAAACAGAGCTCAAGGACTTGCTCATTAGAATGCCTAAAATGAAGAGTAGGATTCTACAAAAGACAGTGTAAGCCTGGTGGGCCACCTGGGATCTCCCCCACTGACCCCTGGGGACAACACACTTATTAGCTCCCCTACATCCCATAAAATATGCTTTCCATATCTGCAGTGGCAAAGAATTGGTATTCAGAGATAGTAAATCTATTGTGTTACCCAAACCTGGGTTTAGACACACGTTAAATATACTGAAATGACCAAAGACTGAATTTTTCCCCTTTGATACTAAAATCAGCACTGACTTTTGCAAATAAAGTACAATCCCTAGGCCTACCAACTTGAAAATGAAACATGCCCCTACTCTTACTATGTCGGCACTAGCTCAGGGAGAAGTCAAAGGAGCCGTGTCCTTACCCTGCATTGAGCTTGGCTTTATCAATCAGAGACCGAGGCTGGTACATATCCGCAAGTGCTTCTGGGGACTGGGGGGGTTGGCTGAATGCAAGGATGCTGCAGTTTTGCTCCGTCAAAGGGCTGTCACTGAACCAAGTCATGGTGGATGATGCTGGTGTTCCACTGATGGGGTCATATATGGGGGTCATGGTTTTACTGTATAAACCAGGACTTGCTGCAAGGCAAGGGGAGCATGAACTATGATATGAGAATTCAGGGATAGAAATCTTCAGGAAAATATTAACATTACTTACACTAAAATGAGTTTTAACTTTAAATGTTGGCACCATTTAAAATAATACAAGTCAAGCTGGGCACTGTGGCCCACGTCTATAATCCTAGCTACTTGGGAGGCTAAGGTTGGAGGATTGCTTGAGCCTAGGAGTTTGAGACCAGCCAGGGAAACATAGCAAGACTTCACCTCAAAAAACAAAAAAAAAGGCCAGGCACGGTGGCTCATGCCTGTAATCTAGCACTTTGGGAGACTGAGGCAGGTGGATCACCTGAAGTCAGGAGTTCAAGGCTAGCCTGACCAACATGGAGAAACCCTGTCTCTACTAAAAATACAAAATTAGCCAGGCGTGGTGGCACATGCCTGTAATCCTAGCTACTCGGGAGACTAAGGCAGGAAAATCGCTTGAACTCAGGAAGGTGGAGGTTGTGGTGAGCCGAGATCATGCCATTGTACTCCAGCTTGGGCAACAAGAGTGAAACTCCATCTCAAAACCACACACACACATACACACACACAAAATAATAATATGGATCATGATGGTAGAGAGATTAGTAATAGACAAGTAATAGTCTTATCTGTACATTCAGCTCATCAAAAGCCTTGGAACTCAAATAAGCCTCCCAAAATCAACACAGACAAACATTGGGGACTATCTATTTTCTTTCTTTCTTTCTTTTTTTTTTTTTTTTTTTT